>NC_136519.1:86246273-86248773 GCF_053919585.1 Euprymna scolopes | reverse complement strand
GAATCCACGTTTTGATTTAGGCACAGAAAAAAAGTGAGGGGAAATTTTTCACAGTGAATTACGCTAGACGGGTGTGTTTCGTGAAAGATTGGCGAGGGGGGACAAGAGATTGGAGTTCAGACGAGCACCTGCCATGGAAATAACGATAAAACAAGGATAGGGTCGCAACGTCTCTTCTGTGGGAGAGAGGTTGCAAGGTAGAGAAAAGTGCATCCCCCAGTAAGCCACGAAGTCTATTTTGTACTCTGTCATGGCAGGATAGGCTGTTTTTAGCAGCTCCTGCCCTGATATGGCAACAGTATTCCATCCTTAGACGTACTTGGCGTTTATATAGATAGAGAATTGCATGAATAGTGAGATATATTCTGGAGCGGTAGCAGGATCCCACCATCTTTCCAGCGACCTTGGCAACAGACTTGATGTACGTGTTCCATTTCAAATCAGGAGTAAAGGTTAAACTCAGAAGCGTGTCAAAACACGGGACCTCACCCAGACGACAGCCATCCATCACAATTGATGCCAGATGGGGATCAGAGCGTTGATGGTGTAAGGATAGGAGTTTTGTTTTGGATGCATTAAAGGTAACCCACGTCTTGCCCCACTGAACACCATATATATATATATATATATATATATATATATATATATATATATATATATATATATATATATATATATATATATATATATATATGACAGTTCAGGATCTACCAAATTGGCGACTCTCTTTTGAACCATGTCTAGGAGCGAGAGGATAGTCGCAGATGCACCAGCCCAAATATGACAACAATACTCAATACATGGGTGGCGTTAGAATATATATATATATATATATATATATATATATATATATATATATATATATATATGTGTGTGTGTGTGTGTGTGTGTGTGTGTGTGTGTGTGTGTGTCTGTGTCTGTGTGTGTGTGTATAATATATACAGTCCTGGTTAAAATCATAAGACCACTTAAGAAAGTAAGCGTTTACGCATATTATCGAATTTTTAATCAAACAAATGGTTGAAACCATTGCTAAAAGGAAAATATGATGGAAAAAAATGAAACCATAACCTGATCTAATAATTATGTTTCCGTCGCCAAAAATAGCTTTTAAATAGTCAAAATTAAAAACAACCAGTTGACCTAGGCGGTTAAGTCGAATGAAACATTACGCATGCTGCTTTTTTTTTTTTTTTTTTTTTTTTGTTTTTTGCGCATGCTTAAAATTAAATTCAAAGTCGATTAATTTCGAAATCATTGTTACGTAGCTCAGACGGTAACAAAACTGAAGAGCAAATGCTGACTAAGGCTGGAGTGTAAAACGTTCAGGTTCTGATTTTAGCGGATGTTAACCAAGACATAATTTTTATAACTTTCGAATCAGGACTAATTATTGGATGATAATCAATAGAGACTTGGCTTTATAATAAAAATAAATTTGCATGAATTAAAATATAATATTATATGCATATTTTACGACCGGGAAAATCCGGGCAGGTTTCTAGTGGTCATTTAGTTTTAGTTTACACTATATATATATATATATATATATATATATATATATATATATATATATATATATATATATATATATATATGGTGTACAGAAAGTTGTTAGTTGAGACAGATCATTGGTACCGTCGGTTTCAATCCCGATAATAAGGCCCGTTTAAGGTATCCTTATCAAGCTCTCTTCAGCCAATATTCGTCAATATTTGGATTTTCCTTTTAATTGAGCACTCTGCTGGAATTATTTTAAAAAAAAACTAATAATATATATATATATATATATATATATATATATATATATATATATATATATATATATATATATACCATTCTTGGATTCTTTACCCTTCACCGGACTATCCATTCATGTGAAATCTTTTTATAATTTTTCTTTTACCTCCTATTCCCCTTACCTCAACTTTTTTTTTAACCAAGTAAGATCTGTGACTTACTTGTAGTTTCATTAAATACTTCTATATGCAAAATCCGATCCCGCATTGTGCTAATTTCTGCCCTCTGATGAGAAGAAGAGTATTTCTTCGAAACTCCGCGGATTAATGACTATCCACTTATCTTGTGCTTCCTTTTTTAAAATTAAATATGTGTTTAACTCTTTTTCAAGATGTCTTTTAACATGTTTTATTAATCATTTGTTCATATTATAAGCTCCATTTTCGTTTCGGTTTTATTGAGCTTTTACATCTGGTTGAGATTACTTCACTTGTAAATATTAACTCTTTAATATTTATAATATATTTTAAGTTTACCATTTTGATTACCTTGGTAAACTTATTGTAATTTTTATTTTATATATATATATATATATATATATATATATATATATATATATATATATATATATAAGTAGATTGTAGTTTGCGTGAAGCATTGTTTAAGAAAATTATAAGGTAAAATTAAAAGCCAAGAACAATGCGAGATTTTTTTTATATAGAGTAAAATTAAATGAAAAAAAAGAAATAAATTTCTTTTT
>NC_136519.1:86076273-86243773 GCF_053919585.1 Euprymna scolopes | reverse complement strand
TCGAAATTTGATATACCGGGTAGAGAGGTTTGGGAATATCGATGTGATTGGTTTTTGGTGAGAAATTTGGCAATTACAGGGTCAAAGTTCAACGATTTTACGTTTTAGAACTCTACCAATCTCCTCCGACAGTTTTAGGTCTACCCACTTAAAAGTTTAGATATAGGTTCGTTGGACATGGATCTAACTTATTAACTCGATTTGAGCCCAACACATTACATTTTAAGGGGTTATAATGGGGGTCAAAATTAAACACAAAAATTGACCGCTTTCTTTTTTGGGGTGTTTTGCTCAGCATACACCTCAAAACACCCGGGCAACGCCGGGCACCTATGCTAGTGTATATATATATATATATATATATATATATATATATATATATATATATATATATATATATATATATATATGCACGTTTCATTAAATAGCACATACAACTCTTGCTTATTTTTTTTGTAATCCTCATTTTCTTTTTGTCGGACTATTTTCGGAACGTTTTTTTTTTTCGAGTGAAAAAAACAAATCTCGACCTCAATTTGTCATCCTCAGGCGAATAGTAAAAAAAAAATCAAAAATCAAATTGAAAAATGAAAATAGCGAGGTGAAATGAAAAGAGGATTAAAAGACGGATAAAAGTCGATTAAAATCGCTTAAAATCACTGCTATATAATGAAACGTGCATAAAAGAAAAAAAAATGCTGCCTAAATATACTAATATATATATATATATATATATATATATATATATATATATATATATATATATATATATATATATTACAGTTTTCGTTAAATTTTCTTGTCTTAATGAATATATGCTTTTAGTTATTCTGTAGGCCATGTGCATGCTCTTAATGCGGCAAAGTAAATTCAGCCTCGAGCAAAGCAGTTAAATGAAACGCAATGGTCGCTGTTTATTGAGCGCAGTTCAACCATGATTTCAGGGCGACACTATTACGTGATGTTTCTTAAACCACTGTGTTGCATTCATCACAAATACTCACGAGACGTTATTAATACGTGCGTGTATGCACGGTTGTATTATATGAATTTGTAAAAGAATATATATATATATATATGTGTATATATATATATATATATATATATATATATATATATATATATATATATAACAAATGTTACAAAAATTAAATATAGGTACCGTCGGTTACAAGCCTGGCATAAAAGGAGCCAGTAAATGGTACTCATAATTAGGATCCCCTCAGCTAGCCTATCACTAAGTAATTAAGTTTTTTTAATATATATATATATATATATATATATATATATATATATATATATATATATATATATACTTGTACTTTTTTGTAGAAAAAGAAATCGAATTATAGGATGGCTTTCAAAAATATCGCGAAAGAAAGCAACCCCTTCTTGTAGAAAATCCCAGTTGAAGATGAAGAATTAAGTTTTTAGCCAATGTTTTTCGGCATTTGTCGAAAGAATGGCCGAGCTTACAAAAGGATACCGATGTCCTGAAAATCGCTCTCCTTCGTCAAAAGTTTTAAGCATACATACATACATGCATATATACATACATACATTTAAACACTCCGGTGAAATACATATTATAATTTAGGCTTTGTGCTCGGCGGTGCCGGCTCTGTGAATGTGTTTATTGAGCAACAAAAAGAAAAGTGGTACCTATACCAGGAAGAAGCAAAAGAACGGGAAGTGGCAAATGTTTAAATTAAGGCTAGTCAATCGAAAAGATGGCATTTCTTTCGAAAATATCGGCGAAAAAAGCGACCCCTCCCTGTATAATAGTGCCTAGTTAAGGCGGAATTTTTCGATAATAGTCATCCCAAGGGACTTATTTTAAAAACGATACCGATCTTGTGAAAGCCCGTCGCATCAGTCGAATGTTTTAGACAACCATCGATCCATACGTCCATCCACACATACATTTAAACAGACAGGCAAGATATGGTTTTTACTAATCGTCATAGAATAGTAGTATAATCTTGAAACTTGCAAATTTTCATGAAATTTTTCCCATACAACCAAAGATGTGAGTATTTTAATATTCTTTGGCTGCTAATAAAAAATTCCAAACAAGATCATATATATATATATATATATATATATATATATATATATATATATATATAGTAGAAATGGTAATTAATAAAAACTGAATAAAGTGCTCAATACTGTTGTAGAGCAAATATGCGTTTTATTTTTTATTACCGTTTTTTTCTGTTAAGTTATATTATTGTTTCAGCTAACCGGCCGTTTCATTGGCCGTCTGTAGCTTCCTCAGATTTTTCAGAAATGTTCGTTATGATGGGATGGAAGAGTGAGTGATGTCAGGGGAGGGGTGCGAGCAGAGCGGAAAAGGGAGGAAGGGAACAAGGGGCTAAGGTAGAAGGGGGTGCTTTGTATGTCGGTAATGTTTT
This sequence comes from Euprymna scolopes, assembly GCF_053919585.1. Taxonomy (NCBI): domain Eukaryota; kingdom Metazoa; phylum Mollusca; class Cephalopoda; order Sepiida; family Sepiolidae; genus Euprymna; species Euprymna scolopes. Next base: position 86,241,356 of record NC_136519.1, on the reverse strand, counting down.
AGTTTAGGAGTTTAAGAACCTTAGGTGGTTGTGGATGAGGGTCTGGGAAGTTCATTTCTGGTGTGGCTGAGGGCATAGGGATGCATGGAGGGGGAGGGGGATATGTGTGGGTGGAAGGAGGGGGGTCACCTTTGAAATTTTTATATAAAGCGTATTTAGATATACAGTTTTTAATTATTTTGGGGGGCAGATTATGCTGTCAGTATTTCAAATTTAAAAGAGTTAACCTTTAAAGATTCTACGAACCTTTTATACTTAAAATATGAGATATAGGTCACCTGGATATGAGTCAAACATTTTAATGTATACATACATACGCACATAACGTTATGAACAGAACATAGGGCCCCAGGAAAGCCAGTTTAACTGGTAGAATATATATATATATATATATATATATATATATATATATATATATATATATATATATATATATGGTAAAACTTTACTCTTCAATTTTTATAAAAGGTTTCCGGACCAGCATGATTGAAATAATTATCGACACGGTTTTAGTTATGCATTAACTCGAATATATTCTCACGCACAAAAGTTAGCCATAAGCCATGTGGAAAGCAAAAGGAATTTTAAAACTGGATTTTTTATTTCGTATTTCCTCATCACTTTCAACGTTTCGTATATTTATTCGATGGCAGAGACACCAGGCTATCATAGCAATAATGGGAAACAAATAATCCTAAAAAAAAAAATATGCATCATTTTTAATATGCGATCATTTTTAGATCTTGAACTCTTCCCCTTTTTTACCCTCTTTTCGTTTTCTCTCGCTCTGTCTCTATTTCTCTCTCTGTCTCTCTCTCTCTCTCTCTCTCTCTCTCTATATATATATATATATATATATATATATATGTATGTATGTATCTATGTATATATATATATATATATATATATATATATATATATATAAACAAACAAACAAAAAAAAACAGCCGTTTGAAACGCGGTTTTTTTCTATTTGGATTTTTCGTCTGATTCTATGTATATTTAGTTGTAAATAATGTGTGAAGTTCGTCATTATTGTTTGCCTTCGGGACATGAGTTTTTGTGTACATACATTTTATTTTAAAAAAAAAACAAGCCAACAAACAACACTCCAGCCGTTATAAGCGCGGTTTTGTGTATTTGGAGTTTTCGTCTGATTCTATGTATATTTAGTTGTAAATAATGTGTGAAGTTCGTCATCATTGTCTGTGTACAAACATTTTATTTAAAAAAACAAACAAAAAAAAATCTCCAACCGTTTGAAACGCGGTTCTATTTATTTGGATGTTTCGTCTGATTATATGTATTTTTAGTTGTAAATAATGTGTGAAGTTCGTCACCATTGTCTGCCTTCGGGACGTGAGTTTTTGTGTACAAACATTTTATTTAAAAAAAACAAATAAAACTCTAGGCGTTTGAAACGCTATTCTATTCATTTGGATTTTTCGTCTGATTCTATGTATTTTTTGCCAAACTCATTGAACTGTACCCATCACCTTCATCTTGATAATTGAGGATATATGACTTTTGAAACACACCTTCATGAGTATTTTACATGTATGTGTATGTGTAAGCACATGCTTATAATCTGTGCTTCTATGTGTGTATGTTTGCATGTGTGTGCACGTGCATGTGTTTATTTCCATGTGCATGTGGGGTAAAGAGGGCTCCCGTAAGCCGTGGTGAAGGCAACCCCTATAGGAGAAGCACATCTCTGATTAAAAAAAAATAAAGCGGGAGACCAATACCCGCATTAAGTTGGTCTGCAGTTTAACTTCTTGCTGGCTATCTTGCTCTTGTTTGTTGCTGGACCTCAACACTTTGAACCAAAAGAGAGAGAGCGAGAGAGAGAGAGAGAGAGAGAGAGAGAGAGAGATTTAGCTTTCGTACAAACCTAAATCTCACTAACATCATCTTTGTATTGATACTCCCTCAAGCATTTGTCTATAAAATAGTCCTATAGCAATGGAAACGTTTTCACACGTGTAGGTTTGAAATGCTTGAAGCATGTAATAATGGATCTGCCATAATTATATGTATCCGTGTGTGTATGTACGTATATGTGTACGTATGTTTATATATATATACTTGTGTATGTATATGTATATATATATATATATATATATATATCTATGTGTATATGTATGTATATATGTACATACATATACCATATTCTGTCAGGTCATATCATATGCTACTGGTGCCATGTAACCCAGTACTACCTGCCTCATAGTTGGGTCACCGGCGACTAAACTGGTTCCCCCACCTGACTTGTTTGGTGAGGAGGGCGGCTAGTCTCCCTGGAGGATTAAAAAAAAAGACCTTCCAAAGGGCGAATGAACTCTTTTTCTGGGTAAACGGCCAACTAGCACCGTGTATATTTGTGTGTGTATATGTCTATTGGGGTGGAGAGGGCTCCTGTAAGCCGTGGCGAAGGCAACCTATCTAGGAGAAGCAAATCTCTGATTTAAAAAACCATAAAGCGGAAGACCATTGCCCGCATTAAGCTGGTCTGCAGTTTAATTTGTTGCTGGCTATCTTGCTCTTGCGTGTGGCTGGATTTCAACATTTTGAACTGAGAGAGAGATTTAGCTGTCGTACAAACCCAAGACTCTGTAACATCATATTTGTATAGATACTCCCTCAGGCATTTGGGCTCATGGATTTTAAATGTCTGAGGGAGAGGCAATCGTCTGACAGCACGTTGCAATCATCATCATCATATATATCTATGTGTATATGTATGTATATATGCATATATGTTTGTATATATCTATGTTTGTATATGCCTATATGTATATATATGCTTATGTATATCTGTGTGTATATGTATATATGTATGTATATATATATATATATATATATATATATATATTTGTATATGTATGTATATATGTACATATGTATATACATCTATGCGTATATGTATGCATATATGTATATATGGTTGTGTGTGTTTGTATGTATATATGTATATATATATGTGTATGTATGTATGTGTATGTGTATCTATACATATGTGTATGGTCGTGTATAAATGCATAGATATGTGTGTATATGTATTTAAATGTATGTGTATGAATATGTGCATATATGCGTACGAATTTGTATGGGTAAATGTATGTATGTGTGTGTTTGTATTTGTATATGTGTCTGTATATATGCGTATGTATTTGTGTATGTATGCATGTGTGTATGTATATGTATTATGTATTGTGTGTGTATGTATATATCTATATATGTGTATGTTTATGCATTACTCACTTCAATCATGTTCCTAGTCATTATCACTTTATTTTACTCTTTATCTCTCGCTGTTTCTAATACAACCTCGCTTACGCGATAAGACCCTCTCTCACTCACTGTAAGGCACGTCTCCTCTACCTCTCTCTTATACAATCCGCTTCACTCTCTCGAAGTCATTTTTTTGTAAAGTTGCAGTTAAAAAGAAACAAAGGAAAAAAGAAAGAAAAATCCGGGTCGAGAGTTGTTTTTTATGTTTCAATAATTACTCGCCCATCACGATAACATTTTTAAAAGACTACCGGTGCCACATGTCCATCTAGCCTGGTTCCTGTGTTCCTTCCTTTGGCCGCATGCCTGCCACAATCAGACTATTCCCGTCCTTGTCTTTACACGTCCATTTTCTTCAACGTGCACTTTGTTTCTCCCGATCACGTAGTGCATTTTTCTCCTTTTTTGTCTTTCATCTCGCATACTCTTCTGAATTACATACGCAGTTTTCTCGGCTATTGCTGCTGCTAATCTCATCGAAAGCTAGCCATCCTTTCCTGTTGATGATTTTTTCGCACACGCTTATATTTCTCGGATAGTAGCTCTATAACCCTTTCTTTCTCTCCCAAACTCTTTTTTCTTCACTAATGGACTCTATCTAACTCTCTCTTTCTTTAAGAATCTCTTTTTAACTCTCTGTCTTTCTCTCATTCTTTCTCTCTGTCTCGAAGACGTTTGCTCTTACACTCTCTTTACTAGAGGATTTCTCTATTTGTCTTCTTACGAGCCTATCTCATACTCCTCTAACTCGCTGTATTTTTTAAAACTCTCCTTATCTATCCCATTAAGACGGTCACTCTATGTCTCTTTCTCAAATTAATTATTATTATTTTTTTTTACAGAGTGATCACCATTTATCAAGGCCCGGAAGCCACTCAGGGATACGGGTTATTGCAAGTACATTACGTTAGTGTGGAGATTTGATGAAGTGTTTACTTAAGAGGGCGGTTCATTAGGAATTTGTTTACATTGGACTTGAACACATCCGAGTTGTAGCCCGGTGGAAAGCAGGCAGATGGAACAGAGTTCCACAGGCGTGCAGTTCTAAGAAAGAAGCTTTGTTCATGGAATCCACGTTTTGATTTAGGCACAGATATAGAGTGGGGGAAATTTTTCACAGTTATATATATATATATATATACAATTATACTGAAAACAGACTCATATATCTTTATTCCAGTATTATTCCTATATATACTATGTATTCAAAAGAAATCTAAATACGAGGAGTAACATTAATTGCATATTACATTTTTAAAAAAATATATTTTTATAATAAGCTTTATTTTATTAATTGTTTGTTGTAATAGTATTATTATAATAGCTTTATTTGGAAATATTATCAAAACTTAATTTATTTTATTTATTTTAATTTTAATTCATATGTAATTTGATATTTGTTTTGATTAGTAACAGTTTACAACTATTTTAATCGGCTTAAGACTCATGAAAGAACGGTTCGGAAAAACAATTCAATCATTCTAGCCCCCTAGCGCCGCTCTGCCAGTTTTAGTTTCCAAGGAGATAGAGTTTGAAAATATGGAGGCATACATATAGCCTTTTATATATTAGATGTACAAAATGATACCCTCTTTCACAAAGTAATATTCATACTCAAAACGGACCTATATAATTTTATTCCAGCCTGAGTTTTATATATACTATGTATTTAAAAGAAATCTACAGGGTGGTCAAAAAGTCAGGTAACATGTTAAAGGTAGAAAAAAACAATATGATCCATTATAATCTCTATTCGTTTAATATTATTTCTTGGATGAAATTTTTCCACAACGATGGATTGGTCGCCGTGGCCCAGTTGAATTGCCAGCCAGATCTCCGGATCTTACCCCTCCTGATTTCTGGCTTTGGGGCTATGTAATGGATAGCGTTTATGGCAAGAAGCCTGATACAATAGCGTCTTTAAAGTTATTTATTGAAGAGGAGATTGCGCGGATATCAGCTGACATGATTACACGTGTTACACAATCAGTGGTTAATCGCTTCCAGCGATTGATAGAGAGAAATGGACGACAATTAACAAAATAATCATATTTCATGTTTGTTTCATTTTATATTTCAATGTATGGTACTTAAATATACGTGTATTGCTAATATCGTTTTTCTTTAAAATGTTACCTGACTTTTTGACCACCCTGTAGTTGTAGCACAGTATAGTTTTATATATACTATGTATTAAAAGAAGTCTACATTCAATGAATAACCTCACTTGCATATTGCATTAAAAAATATTTTTTATAGTCAGATTGATTTTCTTAATTGTTTGTTGTAATAGTATTGTTCGAATATCTCTATTTAAAAATATTATTAAATTTTGATTCATTTCATTTTTTTTTAATTTAATGTATATTTAATTAATATTTTAAAGTTGTAATAGCTGAAAAGAGCTGCATTATAAAACTAGACGGGAATATTTTTAACCTCTTAGAGGTATTACCATGTATGCTATGAGTGTTACTTCGAGTTTGATTTTCATAGACAAAGATGGATGTGTTTTATGCAACATGTAGTCCCTTTTTTTGACAAGTTCGTATATTCAGTATCCAAAAAATCATGTGACTAATCCCTTTGCTCGGCCATATATTTCGACCGGTAAACCACCGCTAAAAACAGCTCGTATATTAATAAGTTCTTTCAATGTTCTTTATGACTTTTTTTTTTCACTGAATGCAATAAAAATTAAAACTAAAATTAATTTCAACGACAGTAATATTTAATAAAACTGTTGCGTTCGGATTCTCCGAAATATATTAATTTGGAAACATGCCGAACGGAAGATGAAGCGAGGCATATTTTTAACATTTTATTGAAGATATAACTGCAAACATAGACATAAAAGATGCTGGCATGGAAAAGATTGAAATTACTGATGTACACAGAATTCCTTCCTTGGAGCAAAAGAGATAAATATTTACAGGCGTATTCAATAAGTTTCCAGACATTTTTGCGTATGGTCATTTTTATTGTTAGTATAATTATGCGACTCTAGTCCCCATCGGAACACTCTCCTACAGCTGCAACCCACTTTTTGTACCGTTCTAACAACTTTTGTCAGACCCAATGGAAGTTCTTTTGTGTAAGTGTATCAATGAATCACGTCACAGCCCCTTTAATACACTAAATTGTCTCATAACAACATCCTTTGATGTTTTCCTTAAGCTTAGGTAATAACTCTGGACTATAAGAAGGGTGACGAACTGTCTTGATGCCAATTTTGGTCCAATAGTCTGTGACAAGTATGGAGCACACTACGGAGAAATTCGCACAAATCTTCCGCATCTTAAGTTCCTCGTGAATAAGTGTGTCTACAAGTCTCACACTGACATGAAACGATGCAATTATTGTCTCTATAGACAAACAACTGTCCTTATCGATAAAACTAATTATTCGACTGATTAATTCTAGTGTTCCGATCGCCTTACTCCTCCCATTATTCCTCAGAGTCTCTTCCTTCCTTGATATTTTTTTTTGCTACTCAACACTGATGCTCGATCTATGCAAGAAGTCCAAAGAATGGTAGTATCCTTCTACCGCTCCAGAAGATATCCAACCGCTGATACAATTCTCTATCTATATAAATGTCAAGTACGTCCTAAGATGGAGTACTGCTGCCACATCTGGGCAGGAGCTGCAAAAAACAGCCTATCCTACCTTGACAGAGTAAAAAATTCTCTTCGTGGCTTAGCGGGGGGTTCCCTTTTCTCTTCCCTGCAACCCCTTTCCCACAGGAAAGACGTTACGAGCCTGTCTTTGATTTATCGTTATTTCCATGGAAGGTGTTCGTCTGAAATCCACTCCCTAGTCCCACTCGCCGATATTTCACGATAAACACCCGTCTAGCTGAAACCACTGTAAAAAAATATGTGCCAAAACGAAAACGTAGATTCCATGAACAAAGCTTCTTTCTTAGAAGTGCACGCCAGTGGCACTCTCTTCCGTCTGCGTGTTTCCCACCTGACTATAACTTGGGTGTCTTTAAGTTCAACATAAACAAATTCCTGATGAACCACCTGCTTAAGTGAGACACTATCAAATCTCCAATGCTAACGATTACTTCGATACTATCACATTGATTACTGTACACACAATAACCCTTATCCCCGAATGGCTCCCGGGCCTTGATAAGTGGTGACTACGATGTAAAAAAAAAAGCAATCTGAATCATTCCATATTTTTCTTTTGCATTTTTTAAACATAACTTTATTGCATATCGTCTTCTTAAACATTGCATTTTTGAGAATCACCAACTGTGACAATCAGATCTTAGTAGGGTGTATTTCATGCCCTGCTTTTGTTGTTTATATGAACAGGAAATCATAAAAATTGGTCAGTCACCGTATACCATATATAGCAACAACATACTGCATTTTCTAGGGTCTTCGACAATTTTAAATGTACCGAAATGTATATAAACCTATTAAAGGAACCTGGTACATTGGAACCATTTCTACTTATTTTACGTAGATTAAAATAAAATAAAAATAGTTGTTTGAGGGAGTTTGTGGTAAATGTTTCTGCTTGGATTGTTTGTACCTTTAAGTTGAGTATTTTGTAGTGAATAAAAATGGATAAAGTTACTGACTCGGACGAAAAAAAAAATTGAACCCGTACAACGCCAGAAATCGATCAACCTTTAACGTATTTCAAGTTCGTTAATAAAACAGTTACCGAATCTATCAAAATCTTTCTTTTTTTATTCATAGGAAACCTCTATTTATCAAGATTAATTGCGACGCTGGTTTTAGTAATTTGAAAACATAGTGAACGGAAGTTTTTTGTCAGCAACTTGGACAATGCGATAATGAAGATGAAAATAAAACGATTATTATGTTGTCGGAGACGAATAAGATGTCGAAATTGGCAAAATCTTAACAAATTTATAAGAGTAAAATCGTTATATATTTGAACATAAATAACTGTAATATGACAGAACATAGTGCTACCTGTTTTTTGAAAAGTTAGAAATGCCTTTAACATAGTGCGGGATATCGCCTGGAAAATGTCAGCAGCACAGAAAGATGGCCACCATGCGAGAATCTTAGCAGGAGTAACAGAAGAAACAGAAAAAAACATATGAATATTAGGAAATGTGCGCGAGAATTCGGCGTTAAGAACAGACTTGTAAATACGCAGGCGAGAAATGGCTTGCATACGGTTGGCCTAAGATCAGTGAAAGAAATGCAACGTCTAAGAAAATGGACGTGTAAAGTCGCAGGCGAGAAATGGCTTACTAATGCCAGCGTGAGGTCGCAGAAACAAAGTAAGCGTGGAGAAAAACCGGCGCGGAAATAGCGAGAACTCTTAAATAATTAATGTCTTCTTAATCAACATCATTATTACTACTCATCGGGGTGTTCTCTTACTGTTTCCCCTGACACTTACTAAACCATTATGCTCGAGTGGCTTTTTGTTTTGATAAGTGTGGAGTCACTTTGTAACGTTATCGTTACATACAAACAAACTCAATAAATAAATAAAACTCCGGGTCTGCATTTTTTTTTTCTTTTTTTTTTTCACAAAATAATTTTATTACCGTTACCCTAAGGTTTCGAGACCATTTATATAGTCTTCTGCTTCTCCGACCGCATGCCGGCCACAGCACGCCGATTCTCGCCTTAGTCTTTACACGTCGATTTTCTTCGACCTCGCAATTTGCTTCCCCCGCGCATTTTTTCCCTATTATTTTATTCTATCGCCAACTCGCGCACACTTTCTAATTTGATAACACCACGCTCTATAACAGACACGACAGGAAACAAATGAAGACATATCTAAAGAAATTGCCGAAACACTAGATGGTGACCTGTAGTGGAATGGGGACAAAAATTGATGGTTACATTCAATGCTGCCAAGACTAAACTTGTGTACTTCAATAATTACACAAAATCTTCTCTACCACCAATAGCAATTACCTGAAAGTACATCTTTTAAACTCCTCGGCCTAACGTTCACAGGAAACATCAGTTGGTACAATTACATTGAGAACATTGCAAGGACCGCTACGAAGAAGGTAGGCTCTCTCTACCGTGCTAGAAAGCTACTAACGCCCGAACGTACCCTGTTCCTCTATAATGTCACCATGCGCCAATGTGTGGAGTATTGTTGTCATATTTGGGCTGGTGTATCTGCTACTAGTCTCTCGTACCAAGACAAGCTTCAAAAGAAAGTCGCCAACCTGATAGGTCCTGAACTGTCATCTAAGCTTCAGCCTCTGCCCCATCGACGAAATGTAGCATCCCTCTGCCTGTTCTACAAGCATTTTAAAGGTGAATGTTCTGACGAGTGGCAAGCACTTGAACCCCCTCGACGTAAATACCCCCGACAAACCCAACAAGCAGCTAACTCCCACCGCTTCACAATAGAGACCCCTAGATGTAAGAGGGACTTCTACTCCAGTGGTTTCTCCCCCAAAACCGCTAGACTTTGGAATTCCCTTCCGTGTTCCTGCTTCCACAACTGTACTGACATTCAGAAGTTCAAGTGTAACGTGACTCGACATCTTGCTGCTTAACTCTCCAAATAGTACGCCTGTAACTTATGTCCCTAATAATAGCCGCCTACGTAAAATTGGCAATGTGCCTTTTTGTGGGGCGCAAATGTAATTTTGTTTTAAATTGCCTTTCGTCTGCTTTAGCTACTGAAAATCTCTTCGTAAGCCAGTGAATCTTTCGCTGTTGCTGCTATTTTCCACGACCTTATATGCACTGTTTTGCAGCTAGTAAAGATAATCCATTCCGTCGTAGTCTTGATGAATAAAATCTGTGTCACTAATAAAATATTTGTTACTAGTAAAATATTTGTTACTAGTAAAATATTTGTTACTAGTAAAATATTTGTTACTAGTAAAATATTTGTTACGAGTAAAATATTTGTTACTAATAAAATATTTGTTACGCGTAAAATATTTGTTACTAATAAAATATTTGTCACTAATAAAATATTTGTTACTAGTAAAATATTTGTTACTGATAAAATATTTGTTACGAGTAAAATATTTGTCACTAATAAAATATTTGTCACTAATAAAATATTTGTTACTAGTAAAATATTTGTTACTAGTAAAATATTTGTTACTAGTAAAATATTTGTCACTAATAAAATATTTGTTACTAGTAAAATATTTGTTACTAATAAAATCTGTGTCACTAATAAAATATTTGTTACTAGTAAAATATTTGTTACTAGTAAAATATTTGTTACGAGTAAAATATTTGTTACTAGTAAAATATTTGTTACTAGTAAAATATTTGTCACTAGTAAAATATTTGTTACTAATAAAATATTTGTTACTAGTAAAATATTTGTCACTAGTAAAATATTTGTCACTAATAAAATATTTTTTTACTAGTAAAATATTTGTCACTAATACAATATTTGTTACTAGTAAAATATTTGTTACTAGTAAAATATTTGTTACTAGTTAAATATTTGTTACTAGTAAAATATTTGTTACTAGTAAAATATTTGTTACTAATAAAATCTTTGTTACTAGTAAAATATTTGTCAGTAGTAAAATATTTGTCACTTATACAATATTTGTTACTAGTAAAATATTTGTTACTAATAAAATCTTTGTTACTAGTAAAATATTTGTCACTAGTAAAATATTTGTCACTAATAAAATATTTGTTACTAGTAAAATATTTGTCACTAATAAAAAATTTGTTACTAGTAAAATATTTGTTACTAGTAACATATTTGTTACTAGACAAATATTTGTTACTAGTAAAATATTTGTTACTAGTAAAATATGTGTTACTAGTAAAATACTTGTTACTAGTAAAATATTTGTCACTAGTAAAATATCTGTCACTAGTAAAATATTTGTTACTAGTAAAATATTTGTCACTAATAAAATATTTGTTACTAGTAAAATATTTGTCACTAGTAAAATATTTGTTACTAGTAAAATATTTGTCACTAATAAAATATTTGTTACTAGTAAAATATTTGTCACTAGTAAAATATTTGTTACTAGTAAAATATTTGTCACTAGTAAAATATTTGTTACTAGTAAAATATTTGTCACTAATAAAATATTTGTCACTAGTAAAATATTTGTCACTAATAAAATATTTATTACTAGTAAAATATTTGTCACTAGTAAAATATTTGTTACTAGTAAAATATTTGTCACTAGTAAAATATTTGTTACTTGTAAAATATTTGTCACTAATAAAATATTTGTCACTAGTAAAATATTTGTTACTAGTAAAATATTTGTCACTAGTAAAATATTTGTTACTAGTAAAATATTTGTTACTAGTAAAATATTTGTTACTAGCAAAATATTTGTCACTAATAAAATATTTGTTACTAGTAAAATATTTGTCACTAATAAAATATTTGTTACTAGTAAAATATTTGTTACTAGTAAAATATTTGTTACTAATAAAATATTTGTTACTAGTAAAATATTTGTTACTAGTAAAATATTTGTTACTAATAAAATCTTTGTTACTAGTAAAAAATTTGTCACTAGTAAAATATTTGTCACTAATAAAATATTTGTTACTAGTAAAATATTTGTCCCTAATAAAAAATTTGTTACTAGTAAAATATTTGTTACTAGTAACATATTTGTTACTAGACAAATATTTGTTACTAGTAAAATATTTGTTACTAGTAAAATATGTGTTACTAGTAAAATACTTGTTACTAGTAAAATATTTCTCACTAGTAAAATATCTGTCACTAATAAAATATTTGTTACTAGTAAAATATTTGTCACTAATAAAATATTTGTTACTAGTATAATATTTGTCACTAGTAAAATATTTGTTACTAGTAAAATATTTGTTACTAGTAAAATATTTGTTACTAGTAAAATATTTGTTACTAAACAAATATTTGTTACTAGTAAAATATGTGTTACTAGTAAAATACTTGTTACTAGTAAAATATTTGTCACTAGTAAAATATTTGTCACTAATAAAATATTTGTTACTAGTAAAATATTTGTCACTAATAGAATATTTGTTACTAGTAAAATATTTGTCACTAGTAAAATATTTGTTACTAGTAAAATATTTGTCAGAAATAAAATATTTGTTACTAGTAAAATATTTGTTACTAGTAAAATATTTGTTACTAGTAAAATATTTGTTACTAGTAAAATATTTGTTACTAGTAAAATATTTGTCACAAATAAAATATTTGTTACTAGTAAAATATTTGTTACCAGTAAAATATTTGTTACGAGTAAAATATTTGTTACGAGTAAAATATTTGTCACTAATAAAATATTTTTTTACTAGTAAAATATTTGTCACTAATAAAATATTTGTTACTAGTAAAATATTTGTTACTAGTAAAATATTTGTTACTAGTTAAATATTTGTTACTAGTAAAATATTTGTTACTAGTAAAATATTTGTTACTAATAAAATATTTGTTACTAGTAAAATATTTGTCACTAGTAAAATATTTGTCACTAATAAAATATTTGTTACTAGTAAAATATTTGTCACTAATAAAAAATTTGTTACTAGTAAAATATTTGTTACTAGTAAAATATTTGTTACTAGACAAATATTTGTTACTAGTAAAATATGTGTTACTAGTAAAATACTTGTTACTAGTAAAATATTGGTCACTAGTAAAATATTTGTCACTAATAAAATATTTGTTACTAGTAAAATATTTGTCACTAATAAAATATTTGTTACTAGTAAAATATTTGTCACTAGTAAAATATTTGTTACTAGTAAAATAGTTGTTACTAGTAAAATATTTGTCACTAGTAAAATATTTGTCACTAGTAAAATATTTGTCACAAGTAAAATATTTTTCACTAGTAAAATATTTGTCACTAATAAATTATTTGTCACTAGTAAAATATTTCTTACTAGTAAAATATTTGTTACTAGTAAAATATTTGTCACAAGTAAAATATTTGTCACTAGTAAAATATTTGTCACTAGTAAAATATTTGTCACGAGTAAAATATTTGTCACTAATAAAATATTTGTCACTAGTAAAATATTTGTCACTAGTAAAATATTTGTCACTAGTAAAATATTTGTCACTAATAAAATATTTGTCACTAGTAAAATATTTGCCACTAAAAAAATATTTGTTACTAGTAAAATATTTGTCACTAATAAAATCTTTATTACTAGTAAAATATTTGTCACTAGTAAAATATTTGTTACTAGTAAAATATGTGTTACTAGTAAAATATGTGTCACTTATAAAATATTTATTACTAGTAAAATTTTTGTTACTAGTAAAATATCTGTCGGTAGAAAAATATTTGTCACTAGTAAAATATGTGTCACTAGTAAAATATTTGTCACTAGTAAAATATTTGTAACTAGTAAAATATTTGTCACAAATAAAATATTTGTCACTAGTCAAATATTTGTCACTAGTAAAATATTTGTCATTAATAAAATATTTGTCACTAGTAAAATATTTGTCACTAGTAAAATATTTGTCACTAGTAAAATATTTTATGCCAGTAAAATATTTGTCACTAGTAAAATATTTGTCACTAGTAAAATATTTTATGCCAGAAAAATACTTGTTGCCAGTAAATATTTGTCACTAGTAAAGTATTTGTCGCTAGTAAAATATTTGTAACTAGTAAAATATTTGTTACTGGTAAAATAGTTGTCATTTGTAAGACATTTGTCGACAGTAAAATATTTGACACGAGTAAAATATTTGTCACTAGTAAATTAGTCGTCACTAGTAAACTATTTGCCACTAATAAAATATTTGTCGGTAGTAATAGTAAATATTTGTCACTAGTATAATATTTGTCACAAGTGAAATATTTGTCACTAGTAAAATATTTGTCACTAGTAAGACCTTTGTCGACAGTAAAATATTTGACACGAGTAAAATATTTGTCACTAGTAAAATAGTTGCCGCTAGTAAACTATTTGCCACCAATAAAATATTTGTCGGTAGTAAAATATTTGTCACTAGTAAAATATTTGTCACTAGTAAAATATTTGCCATTAATAAAATATTTGTCACTAGTAAAATATTTGTCACTAGTAAAATATTTGTCACTAGTAAAATATTTATTACTAGTAAAATATGTGTTACTAGTAAAATATTTGTCACTAGTAAAATATTTGTCACTAATAAAATATTTGTCACTAGTAATATATTTGTCACTAGTAAAATATTTTATGCCAGTAAACTATTTGTCACTACTAAAATATTTGTTACTAGTTAAATATTTGTCACTAGTAAAATATTTGTCACTAGTAAAATATTTGTCACTAATAAAATATTTGTCATTAGAAAAATATTTGTCACTAGTAAAATATTTTATGCCAGTAAAATATTTGTCACTAGTAAACTATTTGACACTAGTAAAATATTTATTACTAGTAAAATATTTGTTACTAGTAAAATATATGTCACTAGTAAAATATTTGTTACTAGTAAAATATTTGTCACTAGTAAAATATGTATTACTAGTAAAATATTTGTTACTAGTAAAATATTTGTCACTAGTAAACTATTTGTCACTAATAAAATATTAGTCACTAGTAAAATATTTGTCACTAGTAAAATATTTTATGCCAGTAAAATATTTGTTACTAGTAAAATATTTGTTACTAGTAAAATATTTTTTGCCAGTAAAATATTTGTCACTAGTAAACTATTTGTCACTAGTAAAATATTTGTCACTAGTAAACTATTTGTCACTAGTAAAATATTTATTTACTAGTAAAATATTTGTTACTAGTAAAATATTTGTTACTAGTAAAATATTTGTCACTAGTAAAATATTTGTCACTAGTAAACTATGTGTCACTAGTAAAATATTTATTACTAGTAAAATATTTGTTACTAGTAAAATATTTGTCACTAGTAAAATATTTGACACTAATAAAATATTTGTCACTAGTAAAATATTTATCACTAGTAAAATATTTTATGCCAGTAAAATATTTGTCATAAGTAAAATATTTGTCACTAGTAAAATATTTTATGTCAGTAAAATATTTGTCACTAGTAAAATATTTGTTACTAGTAAAATATATGTCACTAGTAAAATATTTGTTACTAGTAAACTATTTGCCACTAGTAAAATATTCATTACATGTAAAATATTTGTTACTAGTAAAATATTTGTCACTAGTAAAATATTTGTCACTAATAAAATATTTGTCACTAGTAAAATATTTGTCACTAGTAAAATATTTTATGCCAGGAAAATATTTGTCACTAGTAAACTATTTGTCACTAGTAAAATATTTATTGCTAGTAAAATATTTGTTACTAGTAAAATATTTGTCAGTAGTAAACTATTTGTCACTAGTAAAATATTTGTCACTAGTAAAATATTTATTACTAGTAAAATATTTGTTACTAGTAAAATATTTTTCACTAGTAAAATATTTTATGCCAGTAAAATATTTGTCACTAGTAAAATATTTGTCACTAGTAAAATATTTGTCACTAGTAAAATATTTCATGCCAGTAAAATATTTGTCACTAGTAAAATATTTGTCACTAGTAAAATATTTTATGCCAGTAAAATATTTGTCACTAGTAAACTATTTGTCACTAGTAAAATATTTATTACTAGTAAAAAATTTGTTACTAGTAAAATATTTGTTACTAGTAACATATTTGTCAGTAATAAAATATTTGTCACTAGTAAAATATTTGTCACTAGTAAAATATATTATGCCAGTAAAATATTTGTCACTAGTAAAATATTTGTTACTAGTAAAATATTTATTACTAGTAAAATATTTGTTACTAGTAAAATATTTGTCACTAGTAAAATATTTGTCACTAGTAAAATGTTTGTCACTAGTAACATATTTGTCACTAGTAAAATATTTGTCACTAGTAAAATATTTTATGCCAGTAAAATATTTGTCACTAGTAAAATATTTGTCGGTAGTAAAATATTTGTCACTATTAAAATATTTGTCACTAGTGGAAAATATTTGCCACTGATAAAATATTTGTCACGAGTAAAATATTTGTCACTAGTAAAATATTTGTCGCCAGTAAAATATTTGTCACTGGTAAAATATTTGTCACAAGTAAAATAGTTGTCACTAGTAAAATATTTGTCGCCATTAAAATATTTGTCACTAGTAAAATATTTGCCGCTAGTAAAATATTTGCCACTTGTAAAATATGTGTCACTAGTAAAATATTTGTCACTAGTAAAATATTTGTCACTAGTAAAATATTTGTCACTAGTAAGATATTTGTCGCCAGTAAAATATTTGACACTAGTAAAATATTTGTCACTTGTAAAATATTTGTCGGTAGTGAAATATTTGTCACTAGTAAAATATTTTATGGCAGTATAATATTTGTCACTAGTAAAATATTTGTCGCCAGTAAAATATTTGTCACTAGTTAAATATTTGTCGGTAGTAAAATATCTGTCACTAGTAAAATATTTTATGCCAGTAAAATATATGTCACTAGTAAAATAGTTGTCGCCAGTAATATATTTGTCACTAGTAAAATATTTGTCACTAGTAAAATATTTGTCGCCAGTAAAATATTTGTCACCAGTAAAGTATTTGTCACTAGTACAATATTTGTCACTAGTAAAATATTTGTCACTAGTAAAATATTTGTTGCCAGTAAAATATTTGTCACTAGTAAAATATTTGTCATTAGTAAACTATTTGTTAATAGTAAAATATTTGTCGCCAGTAAATTAGTTGTCACTAGTAAAATAGTTGTCACTAGTAAAATAGTTTCACTAGTAAAATATTTGTCACTAGTAAAGTATTTGTCACTAGTAAAATATGTGTCACTAGTAAAATATTTGTCGCCAGTAAAATATTTGTCACTTGTAAAATATTTGTCGCCAGTAAAATATTTGTCACGAGTAAAATATTTGTCACATGTAAAATATTTTATGCCAGTAAAATATTTGTCACTAGTAAAATATTTGTCGGGAGTAAAATATTTGTCACTATTAAAATATTTGTCACTAGTGAAAAATATTTGCCACTGATAAAATATTTGTCACGAGTAAAATATTTGTCACTAGTAAAATATTTTATGCCAGTAAAATATTTGTCACTAGTAAAATATTTGTCGCCAGTAAAATATTTGTCACTGGTAAAATATTTGTCACAAGTAAAATATATGTCACTAGTAAACTATTTGTCACTAGTAAAATATTTGTCACTAGTAAAATATCTGTCACTAGTAAAATAGTTGTCACTAGTAAAATATTTGTCACTGGTAAAGTATTTGTCACTAGTAAAATATTTGTCAATAGTAAAATATTTGTCGCCAGTAAAATATTTGTCACAAGTAAAATATTTGTCACTAGTAAAATATTTGTTACTTGTAAAATATTTGTCACAAGTAAAATAGTTGTCACTAGTAAAATATTTGTCGCCATTAAAATATTTGTCACTAGTAAAATATTTGCCGCTAGTAAAATATTTGCCACTTGTAAAATATGTGTCACTAGTAAAATATTTGTCACTAGTAAAATATTTGTCACTAGTAAGATATTTGTCGCCAGTAAAATATTTGACACTAGTAAAATATTTGTCACTAGTAAAATATTTGTCGGTAGTGAAATATTTGTCACTACTAAAATATTTTATGCCAGTAAAATATTTGTCACTAGTAAAATAGGTGTCGCCAGTAAAATATTTGTCACTAGAAAAATATTTGTCGGTAGTAAAATATCTGTCACTAGTAAAATATTTTATGCCAGTAAAATATTTGTCACAAGTAAAATTGTTGTCTCCAGTAATATATTTGTCACTAGTAAAATATTTGTCACTAGTAAAATATTTGTCGCTAGTACAATATTTGTCACTAGTAAAATATTTGTCACTAGTAAAATATTTGTTGCCAGTAAAATATTTGTCACTAGTAAAATATTTGTCATTAGTAAACTATTTGTTAATAGTAAAATATTTGTCGCCAGTAAATTAGTTGTCACTAGTAAAATAGTTGTCACTAGTAAAATAGTTTCACTAGTAAAATATTTGTCACTAGTAAAATATTTGTCACTAGTAAACTATTTGTCACTAGTAAAATATATGTCACTAGTAAAATATTTGTCACTAGTAAAATATTTTATGCCAGTAAAATATTTGTCACTAGAAAAATATTTGTCACTGGTAAAGTATTTGTCACTAGTAAAATATGTGTCACTAGTAAAATATTTGTCGCCAGTAAAATATTTGTCACTAGTAAAATATTTGTCGCCAGTAAAATATTTGTCACTAGTAAAATATTTGTCACGAGTAAAATATTTGTCACTAGTAAAATATTTTATGCCAGTAAAATATTTGTCACAAGTAAAATATTTGTCGGTAGAAAAGTATTTGTCACTATGAAAATATTTGTCACTAGTGAAAAATATGTGCCATTAGTAAAATATTTGTCGCCAGTAAAATATTTGTCACTAGTAAAATATTTGTTACTAGTAACATATTTGTCACGAGTAAAATATTTGTCACTAGTAAAATATTTGTCACTAGTAAAATATCTGTCACTATTAAAATATTTGTCACTAGTAAAATATTTGTCACTAGTAAAGTATTTGTCACTAGTAAAATAGTTGTCACTAGTTAAATATTTGTCGTCAGTAAAATATTTTTTACTAGTAAAATAGTTGCCACTAGTAAAATAGTTGTCACTAGTAAAATATTTGTCACTAGTAAAATATTTGTCACTAATAAAATATTTGTCACTAATAAAATATTTATCACTAGTAAAGTATTTGTCACTAGTAAAATATTTTATGCCAGTAAAATATTTGTCACTAGTAAAATAGTTGTTACTAGTAAAATAGATTCACTAGTAAAATATTTGTCACTAGTAAAATAGTTGTCACTAGTAAAGTATTTGTCACTAGTAAAATATTTGTGACTAGTAACATATTTGTCACTAGTAAAATATTTGTCACTGGTACAATATTTGTCACTAGTAAAACATTTGTCAGTAGTAAAATATTTGCCACTAGTAAAATTTTTGTCGGTATTAAAATATTTGTCACTAGTAAAATATTTGTCACTAGTAAAATATTTTATGCCAGTAAAATATTTCTTACTAGTAAAATATTTGTCACTAGTAAAATATTTGTCACTAGTAAAATATTTGTCATTTGTAAAATATTTGTCACTAGTAAAATATTTGTCACTAGTAAATATTTGTCACTAGTAAAATATTTGTCACTAGTAAAATATTTGTCGCCAGTAAAATATTTGTCACTAGTAAAATATATGTCACGAGTAAAATATTTGTCACTAGTAAAATATTTGTCACTAGTAAAATATTTGTCACTAGTAAAATATTTGTCACTAGTAAAATATTTGTCACTAGTAAAATATATGTAACTAGTAAAATATGTGTCACTAGTAAAATATTTGTCACTAGTAAAATATTTGTCACTAGTAAAGTATATGTCACTAGTAAAATAATTGTCACTAGTAAAATATTTGTCACTAGTAAAATATTTGTCACTAATAAAATATTTGTCACTAGTAAAATATTTGTCACTAGTAAAATATTTGTCACTAGCAAAATATTTGTCACTAGTAAAATATTTGTCACTAGTAAAATATATGTCACTAGTAAAATATGTGTCACTAGTAAAAAAATTGTCACTAGTAAAATATTTGTCACTAATAAAATATTTGTCACTAGTAAAGTATTTGTCACTAGTAAAATATTTTTTGCCAGTAAAATATTTGTCACTTGTAAAATATTTTTTGCCAGTAAAATATTTGTCACTAGTAAAATATTTGTCACTAGTAAAATAGTTTCACTAGTAAAATATTTTTCACTAGTAATATAGTTGTCACTAGTAAAGTATTTGTCACTAGTAAAATATTTTATGCCTGTAAAATATTTGTCACTAGTAAAATAGTTGTTACTAGTAAAATAGTTTCACTAGTAAAATATTTGTCACTAGTAAAATAGTTGTCACTAGTAAAGTATTTGTCACTAGTAAAATATTTGTGACTAGTAACATATTTGTCACTAGTAAAATATTTGTCACTAGTAAATTATTTGTCACTAGTAAAATATTTGTCACTAGTAAAACATTTGTCAGTAGTAAAATATTTGCCACTAGTAAAATTTTTGTCGGTATTAAAATATTTGTCACTAGTAAAATATTTGTCACTAGTAAAATATTTTATGCCAGTAAAATATTTCTTACTAGTAAAATATGTGTCACTAGTAAAATATTTGTCACTAGTAAAATATTTGTCACTAGTAAAATATTTGTCATGTGTAAAATATTTGTCACTAGTAAAATATTTGTCACTGGTAAATATTTGTCACTAGTAAAATATTTGTCACTAGTAAAGTATTTGTCGCCGGTAAAATATTTGTCACTAGTAAAATATTTGTCACGAGTAAAATATTTGTCACTAGTAAAATATTTGTCGGTAGTAAAATATTTGTCACTAGTAAAATATTTTTCACTAGTAAAATATTTTATGCCAGTAAAATATTTGTCACTAGTAAAATATTTGTCACTAGTAAAATATTTTGTGCCAGTAAAATATTAGTCACTGGTAAAATAGTGTCGCCAGTAAAATATTTCTCACTAGTAAAATATTGTCGCCAGTAAAATATTTGTCACTAGTAAAATATTGTCGCCAGTAAAATATTTGTCACTAGTAAAATATTGTCGCCAATAAAATATTTGTCACTAGTAAAATATATGTCACTAGTAAAATATGTCACTAGTAAAATATTTGTCACTAGTAAAATATTTGACACTAGTAAAATATATGTCACTAGTAATATAGTTGTCACTAGTAAAATATATGTCACTAGTAAAATATTGTCGCCAGTAAAATATTTGTCACTAGTAAAATATATGTCACTAGTAAAATATTTGACACTAGTAAAATATTTGTCACTAGTAAAATATATGTCACTAGTAAAATATTTGTCACTAGTAAAATATATGTCACTAGTAAAATATTTGTCACTAGTAAAATATTTGTCACTAGTAAAATATTTGTCACTAGTAAAATATTTTTCACTAGTAAAATATATGTCACTAGTAAAATATTTGTCACTAGTAAAATATTTGTCACTAGTAAAATATGTGTCACTAGTAAAATATATGTCACTAGTAAAATAGTTGTCACTAGTAAAATATATGTCACTAGTAAAATATTTGTCACTAGTAAAATATTTGTCACTATTGAAATATTTGTCACTAGTAAAGTATGTGTCACTAGTAAAATATTTGTCACTAGTAAAATATTTGTCACTAGTAAAATATTTGTCACTAGTAAAATATATGTCACTATTAAAATATTTGTCACTAGTAAAAAATTTTTCACTAGTAAAGTATTTGTCACTTGTAAAATATTTGTCACTAGTAAAATATGTCACTAGTAAAATATTTGTCACTAGTAAAATATTGTCGCCAGTAAAATATTTGCACATGTTTCATGTACAAGCAAGGAGTTGCCATTTACGTATTTACTCCTAATGTGATTTGCTGTGTTTATAAAGATGTAAATTTTACTCAAATGGTTAGGTGCGTACATCGTTATGATGATTTGTCACGAAGCCAACGTCGTGGTGTATATAATTCTTTACATTAAATTAATAAAAAACAAACCTATGTTTCTTTAATCAAGTTATTGAAGTTTAACATTTCTAATATAATGTTCTTACGGAATAAAATTCACAAATTAAGAAAAAATAATGCAATTTTACACTAGCAGAATACGTAGAAAATCCGCGAAATGAGAAATAGTTTTAATAAATAGATATTTTTTTCCGAAAAGCGCAAAAAACTTGTTTTGTGCTACACAAAACAAACACGCAAAATATACAAGTTTAATATTGGTATTAAAACAGCGGCCGATTCATGTGAAGTATAGAACTGCCCGAAATCAGATAAATCATAAAATTCTAAATAAAATGAGATAAATACTGAATAGTTTACATTGCTCTACATTGTTTAATGCAAATAATGATGTATTTTAAATAAACATTTTTTAGGTTTAACTTTACTTTTGTTCTATTTTTTCGAACGTTCACATTTCTTACATAACATATCGTTATTTTCGTCGAAAAACAACCGCTGTACATCAAAATCACTACAAGGTGTTTTCTCACACCACTGCAACAATAGCTATAATGCTATAATTATTAGAATGATATTTGAAAACAAATCCACGTCAAAGCGAGGTAATTCAAATATTCTTATCTAGGTTAGCCTGATTAGATTATTTAAATCTAAATTTGGAAATTTGGCCAATTTGGCCAATTTTAAAACTGAACCTATTTTTGGCTATTTAATATTGTTAAAAATTAAATAATTGTTATTGATATGTCTGTCTATCTCTCTATTCAGTGATATGCTTAAAATATTTTAGATTGGGAGTTATTTATTGTTTATAGAATAAAGTTTAGCAATAGATTTTAGCTGAGATGTTATAATAATTTAGCTAGGTTAATATATACAAAATAACCTTGAACAGGCATACGCGACGGAATGGTCACGTGAAGGCGAGGTGTCTTTAAATTAGTGACGTAAGGGAATTGAGGTCAGAGGTCGGGAAGTTTAGAGTCGACAATTGAAGTTTGACCCCCAGAGTAAACAGGCGACCAAATTGGCGTGGGAAGCGGTGTCACTTCGGGAAGCCTAGATGTAAAAGCGTGTAATCTCTGAAAATGCTGGCCAGATAATGTGAATAAATGTTAATAAATAATGCAGGTATGTGTTGTGTTATTTACATCTTTTAAAAGAATTGTTGTCTACAACTGTTCGATACGTCCACGTCAATCTGTTCCTGTTAGAACTGTTGATTAAATGTTTAAATATACAGCCTAGACGATCACAAGCAGACATATATGCACATATAACATATAACATGTTTTATAATATATCTCGATATATAACACAATGAGAAATAAACTAATAAAAAACGAGTAGATACAAATCTACATACAAGCAGGCCGGCACACAGGATAAAAAGGGTGCGCAACACTATAAAGTAAAAAAGAACAAACAGTTTATAATATATATATAGTGGGACATCGGTTTTCGAATAATTTCTTCTAGATATTCGACAACCGAAACTATATTTTCCCTGGAAATTAAATGAAATAGAATTAATTTGTTCCGACGTTTAAAAGTCCCTTTTTACCTATAAACGTTGAGGGTTGTATATATTAAATTGCACTATCTTTTCATAGTGGGGGATGCCCTTTTCTCTCCTCTGCAACCTCTCTTCAACAGAAGAGACGTTGCGAGCCTGTCTTTGTTTTATCGTTATTTCCATGACAAGTGCTCGCCCGAGCTCCAATCTATGGCCCCTCTCGCCAATCTTTCACGAAAAACGCTCGTCTAGTTGAAACCACTGTCAGTAATTTCCCATTCTCTTTATCTGTGCCTAAATCAAAACGTATATTCCACGAACAAAGCTTATTTATTAGAAGTGCACGCCTATGGGACTCTCTTACGTTTGCCTGTTTCCCACCTAAATACAACTTGGATGTCTTCAAGTCCAACATAAGCAAATTCCTGAATCGCCCTCTTAAGTCAGACACTTTATCAAATCTCCAATACTAATGCGGCCCTGTCGGTGGGGCATTAGAATACACCGACTTCCCCCCCCCCCGCAGAGGGTAAAAGTCCCTCAATGGGGCTCCTTGATATGACCTTAAACTATATCCAATGGTAAGGCCCCAGCTTGTGGGCTTTAGGGAGTGTAGAGCCACCCTTTAATTGCCATTGCTCCCAGGTCAACTCTGACCCGGAGTGATAGTACCTGTTAGGGTTCCAACTATGGGTTAAATAGAAACCGACTTGAAAACAACAAATATATTCTATTAAAAAAAAATTCTTCAAAATCTTTGGATTCGGCATTAAATAACCCGAAAAGGGTTGATATGCCGTAAAACAAAAACAATCAACCAACCAATACTAATGATTACTGCGATACTTTCCCCGTGATTATTCTATACGTAATAGCCCTTATCCCCGAGTGGCTTCCCGGCCTTGATAAGTGGTGACCTCTATGTAAAAAAATATATTTTTCAAGCGCTTACACACGCAGTTTACCTTCAAATTTCTCTATCGGCTCTTCTATAAATTTGACGGTCGTTCACAGTTTTCCGTTTTGCACTCGCTTTACTGCTTTTATTTCTCTTTTCCTTCTTTTTATCCAATGGTAATGTACTGGGAGTAAGCTTCACATACCTCCTCGCAGTTACTTCATCCACAATATATTGTTGTCTACATTGCACTGTAAAAAAAAAAACAAGCGTTGAGTTTATAACATTATATTTTTATATATAAAATGCTTTGCTTTGAAGTTTACAATGCAAAAGTCAAATACTTAATTCTTTTTAAATAGAAGCATTTTTTTCGAACGCATATTTGCCAAAGTAAAGAACGTACTGTTGATTTTATATGGCTGAGCTTAGTGCTTGTGCCGTGAAAATGGCTTGAATTTAAGTTTAAAATTAAAATGTTCAAAGCAAGGATCAAACACACAGACACACAAACAAGATTCCTTAATAGAGCTTTACCAATATGTCGAAATCTTCAAGAATCGAGTGTGTACTCTTCCTTTTCGTAATCTTTGATGGTAGATTCCAAAAGTATATGTTCAGTCATTCCTTATTTTAAACGCGATAAATATTTTTTTTTTTACATCAACTTCCTTAATTGGTCACATTTAGGCGAGGTGTCTTTTACTTAGTGACGTAACGGAACTGAGATCAGAGGTCAAGAAGTTAAGAATCGACAGTTGATGTTTGACCACCAGAGTGAAGAGACGACCAAGTTGACTTGGGAGCGGCGTCACTTCGGAAGCCAAGATGTAAGATGTAATCTCTGAAAATGCTGACCAGATCATGATAATAAATGTTCATAAATAATGCAGGTACGTGTTGTGTTATTTACATCTGTTAAAAGATTTGTTGTGTACAACCGTTCGATACGTCCACGTCAATCGGTTCATTTTAGAACTGCTGCATGAATGTTAAAATATACAGTCTAGACGATACCAAAACGACATGTATTCACATACAACATATGCCACGTTTTATAATATATCTCGATATACAACACAATGAGAAATAAACTAATAAAAAACGAGTAAATACCAATATGCCGAGATCTTCAAGAATCGAGTGGATAACATTTTGTCCTTTTCTTAATCTTTGATAGCATATGCCAAAAATATATGTTAAAGCCATTCCTTATTTACAAACGTGATAAATATTTGTTTAACACCAACTTTAAAATAAAATAAAGTTTATCTTAACCAAGAGTTCAATGCAAATCTATATCGCTGGATTATCTCCCTTTTTTACTCTTCATCAAAAACAGCGAAAATATTCGCTTTTAATATTATCAGCAGTAGTCGTCAACATTGCTCTCTTCAAGCAAAAACTTAGATGAACCAGCACTCCTCGAAAACATAAAAATCAGAAACGAATTGATCCTTAAAAAAAAATTAGTAACTTTTTATTTAGAGAGAATCACACCTGTCAACAGTTGTTGGATATGACCTTAAACTATATCCGATGCTGAGGCCCACACTTGCGGGCTGATCCGGTCTGGCAGTACCTCTTAAGGTCCTTACTATGGGTTGAATAAAAAAAAAAACCCAAAAAACAAAACAAAAAAAAATAACAAATATATTCTATTAAAAATGTTCTTCACTGGATTCGGTATTAAATAACCTGAAAAAGGTTGATATGCCGTAAAACAAGAACAATCAACCAACCAATCAACCAATCAAATAAACAGTTGCTAGTTTTGTATATTCACAATTTTCGCCTCGATATGAATCGGTCGTAATTTCGCGCGCACGTGCGGTCACTCTCTCCTTACAACAGAACGAAAATTTATAACGTAATACAAAAGCCCCTCGTTTATTAACATGATCAAGCCGACCGACTAGCGTCACTTAGCGTCACTAAACCAAGGTGGCTTGAACCAGGAGGAAGATTCAAGGAAGTATTAACTCGACAAACGGTTTCAAGTCGCATGTATATCCCCACTGAGATGATGACGTCAGATATTTGCAGCTTTTGCAGGGATGTGTCGGCGGCGTCGTACATACAGGACCTGGTATTCCCAAATTGTCACCCATCTGTTACTGACCAGGCTCATCGTTGCTTAACAGCGTCAATCTAACAGAAACCCATGTTAATATGATTATAGCGTCTATCAGTATCGAATGAAAGACTGTCCTCAAAATAGAAAGAATCTACGACATTTAAAGAAGGAATGTCGTAGGCAACGATTCATTTACACTTGTTCCACTGTCGCGCCCCTTAAATCTGCTATCGTTGCCTGAATATCTTACACGTTATCCATTATACAATATGATATGTAACAAAGCGCGGACGCGCGTATGGCAGCAACAGCTGTACGACAGCCAATGTATGCAAATGAATGAAACGTGTGCAAGGTGACGTCACAGCAAGGAAAAAGATTATAAAAAGAAAAATGTGATCCGGAAAGGCCAGAAATAGACGTGTTACAGACGTATCTCAACAGCGACAAGGAAAGGTATGTCCGAAATATGTCCGGACACAGATAGATTACTGAGGGTTCGACATGACAAAACCTTTTTGAGCTCATTGGAGTACGAGAATAATTCTGAACAAAAGACAAGACGTTATTCTAATAGTACCTGAAAATAAATGTCTGTTGTTTCAATAAAAAATGAGTCGATTTCTTTTTTTTTTGCGACTGTCTGCATACAATGTGTTGGACCCGTGTGTTTACATGTACGGACTACATTTCCGCTGTATAAAGAATAATACGTAGCAGGTTAAGCAAGAGGTGTCTCCGTCGTTGGAAATGTTAAACAGTATGCGAAAAAAGCTGAATTCTTTAAAGTGTAAAAACCATCCGCGTAAAAGCAATTTACTGAGATGAATGATTTTAAGGGGACACAATCCGATCGAAAAGGTCGTTCTACGCATATTACATGTGAAAAAAATCAGCTTAGGAGGTTTTCGTTCTTTGTAGTGCATTTCAAGGAAAGCATCTAATATTATGGAAGGTTAAAGGGCGATAACAGGTATATTACGGAAACGTTTTAGGGAAATGAGAAAACGAAAACCATTCGTGAAAAGAAAACAAGAAAAATATTGATTTTAGTCGACAATTCTCCCATAATAGGATAAATAAATAAATAGGATGATTTTTTTTACAAAGGAATCACCACTTATCAAGGCCCAGAGGTTACGTGAGGATAAGGGTTAAAGGGTATACAGTTGTCAAAATGATAATATCATAGTAATCGTTAGAAGTGTAAATTTGGTAAATTGGATTACTTAAGGGGAACGGCTCATCAAGAACTTGTTTACATTGGACTTGAAGGCGGCTATATTTTAGTCAGATGGAAAGCAGGTAAAAAGATGCGTTTCATACGTGTGCAGTTCTAAGAAAGAAGCTTGTTCATGGGATCCAAGTTACGATTTAGGCACTGATAAAATGTAGGGGAATTATTGAGTGGTTACAGCCAAACGAGTGATTCTTGTGAATCTTTGGCGAGTGGGGGGGGGTCATAGATTGGAGCTCAGACAAGGACTTGCCATGAAAATAACGATCAAACAGAGAGGAGCTCGCAACGTCTCTTCTGTGAGAAAGGGGTTGCAGGGAAGATAAAGGGCATCTCTCAGTAGGCTACGAAGTCTATTCTGAACTCTGTCAGGGCAGGATAAATCTTCCTAGCAGCTCCTGCCCAGATGTGACAGCAATGCTCCATAATTTTACTACACGATCCAAATAAAAATCAGGAAAAAGCTGAACTTACTCGAATGTATATGATTGAAAACCTAAATACCTTTTGCGTGAAATTACAAAAAAAAAAACTGCCTAGACGTTTCCACATCCCTAGGAACCTGACTCTCTCACACACTCATACGCACACACGCATACGCAAATTTCTGTTTACATAAAAGTGGAGTCGATAGATATATCCAAGAAAACACGTTCAAATTACCCTCACGCCTATGCATCATTTTTTAATAATTTGGAGGTAAAAATAAAAAAGAAACTTCGCATGTATGGACTCGAAAACGGCATAACTGATTTTTATACCATTTAAACGAATACACTTTATGTGCTTGACACTGTTCTTAGATAAGTTTGTATCGGAATGTATTCGGTAAGTATCAATAGTGAAAACAATCTGATGAAAAACGGGACAGGTGTTTTGGACAAATAATAATACCTTACCCAGCCTAACATAACATCCGACAATTTCTACAAGTGTTCTACAAGAATTTTAATGGCGAATGTTCTGATGAACTGAAAGCACTTGTGCCTCCACGACGTCAACACCCTCGATAGACCCGACAAGCTGCAACATCGCACCCCCACACTATAGAGATCGCTAGATGTAAAAGATCTTTCTACTCCAGTAGTTTCTTCCCCAGAACTGCTAGACTTTGGAATTCCATTCCAGGTCACTGCTTCCCCAACTGTACTGACATGCATAAGTTCAAGTGCAACGTGAACCAACATCTTGCTGCCCAAATCCCTACATAGTACCCCAGTAGATGTTTCCCCTGATAGTAGCCCCCTACCCCAAGGTGGCAATTTGCCTTGTTTGGTGTGAAAATGTAATTTAAAAAAAAAAATTCATTATAACGATTCTCTATTCATACAAGGTAATACAAATAGGTTCATTTGCTATAGCTTGGTTGTTTAGTACTGATGTATTTCATTCATATGTAGTTAAACAAGATGAGAGCATAAATGAGATTTAGAAACAATAAGAAGGCCACTCGTTTTAAAATACGCTTAAATATAGTATTTTTTATTAATTCAGATTTCGTAATAATTATTATTTTATATTGAATCCAATATATTACATTGATTTAACCAGTTTTTAAAACAATGACGCGTGCGCTCCAACCGAGAATCGAAACCCAAACTTTTAGCTTAAGCTTTACTTTTTCATTTGACGTAGATGACTGAGCTTTGAAGACACGTTTGCTAGTAAAAATAAAACCATGGACCAATAGCTATTACATTACGCATGCATATTCGTAGCTGTTGTTCGACATTCACCTGGCAAATTATTTTTTTTTTTTTTACACTTTCACAATTTTTTTATCGATGTTTCCCGGCTAAAATCCAAATATACAGTTTCGCATGGGTTCGAATACCCTATATATTAAGTGTCATGCCTGTAGATCTAAAACTGACAGAGTAGGTACATAGGCAATTTTAAAAAGCATATATATATATATATATATATATATATATATATATATATATATATATATATACGCAGGCATAAAAATATATAGAAAGAGGTTTTTGTTTGTCTATAAGCGGTTTACGCAAATATTACGTAAGCATAAACGATGTAGAATACCTAAATAGATATAATTACACATAATCGTAAACTAAATATGATTGACCCATGAGAAAATCGAAAAACAAAGTGGAAAATAATTAAAATAAATGTTTTAAACGATATTCAAATTAGTTATATCTTTTGTATATGAATGCAATTCCACGACCCATATAAAGTAAAGTTGTATTTTCTTTTGAAACAAATAGAAAAATAGTTTTCAATATAGAAAAAAAATCATATGAGTATAGCTATTTGATTACAATTATTTTTTTATTATGAAATGCAAGAGATTTTACCCCAAGCACCTACTACATACACACTTTAAAATGACATAGACGAATAGAGAAATATAATTGTTATTTTTTATGTTCATCTGTCTATCTTACTGTCTATCTGTTTATCTAATTACTTATCTATGCAGCTGAGAAAACATTAGAGATCGACTAAGAGGAAACAATAAGTTGAGCGAACATGCAGGTGCTAAAATGGTCAAAGAGTAATATTGTGACATCTATAAAACTTGGTGGTAGATAAGTAGCACCGGAAGTATGCGAGTGGTGGCCGGGCATGAAGTGTCATGTGTTCTGAGTGTTCCAAGTTGAGCAAGTTTAGTTGCGTTGGGCACTAGAAGCCGAAGAAACAGGATGGGCTTAAACGGGTCTTTCCATCTGGGAAACGACGGCCCCCAAATGAAGTCAGTGAACCCACAAGCAACTAAAGCTCGTTGGTAACTCCGGTTCTGCTGATAGGATGCCTGGAAGTGAATAAACTATATATATAAAAAAAACGTTTTGGGTTCATTTTTAGCGTCATCGTTTCAACAGGTTCCCTTCCCCAAAACAGTTGGCGAATCTTCAAGATGCGCCCAGAAGCAGACGGGTATGTCTTCATGTATATGCGTATTATATGTTAAACAGACATGCACCCACGATTACAAGGCGAATCACAGGTCTTTACGTAAATAGACATTAGAAGAATTTGAGGACAATAGTCCGTGAAATAGTCCGATATATATATATATATATATATGTACACAACCTATATATAACAGAACATAAGATAAGAACGCAACATACATGTCAATAGTGCAAAAATATGATCAAGCTTATATCTTCCTAACTAGCAGGGGTGCCCAGCGTTGCTCGGGTGGTTAGCTAATGTAGTAAAGACACCCGGCGGCATCAAAACCACAGAAGCGGAGGTGACGTAAAGAACCACGAAAAAAATATAATGGTGGGGGAATCCAAACAACAGTAGCAAGAGTTTTAAAGTTTAAAAAAAAGTGGTAGTAGGCGGGCACGCCCGAACCCGAAACGAGATGAAAAAAATGGTTAATGTCTCCATGGTCCGACCAGAAGTCTAGAGCGATTAAGTAAATCCAACGGTAACACTTACAAAAATGTTGGCGAAAGAAAACTAACCCTCCTTGTTCTAAACGGCCGAGATTAGAGTAAACGAATTAATGTTTTGGGCCAATTTTTCGATATTTGTCGTTCGAAGTGTACAGCTTCAAAATTATACCGATATCGTAAGTATCCGCCGCATCCTTCGTAAGTTTTAGCGAGACATACATAAATACATGGTGAGTGTCACTTCTTGACAGAAGAAGACCATCTTTCGCTTGCTTTATTGTTGATTACTAAATTATTTTCATGTATTTTTGAAAAAATATATTTTTTATTATAACTATGTACACATATATACACTTATACATACACACATATATACATGTGGAGATGTGATCAAGAATGCATCAATTCCTATTTTCTGTGCGAACGAATGTGGCTCTTCAGACCAGCCCTGCTTTTACGCAGTCTGTTGCAATGGTCACACTTAAACTGAGATTGAGGGATCAATCTCAATTTAAGTGTGACATAAATACAAAAATACATACATACATACATTCAATCAGATATGGAAGAGTTATATAATATATCAAACTCACGAGAATAGACCTCACTTAATTGCCAGAATGTACACCTTGCGACTGAGAAAGGGATTCGGCTTTTTTCACAGATTCTTTGGTAGGGAAAGTTTCTAATGCAATTCCACGACCCATATATAACTTTGTAGTTTATTTTTTAAATGAATAGAAAAGAAGGCCTTAATACGAATATATATATATATATATATATATATATATATATATATATATATATATATATGCTTACAACAACACGTTTGTCAAAGTCAAGTAAATATCTGGCGAAGAGATTTTTCTCGATATATTATATTACACGGACATACCACCAGACCGACTTTCCCAGGTAAAGATATATATATATATATATATATATATATATATATATATATATATATATATATATATATAGCATTTTTTTAATGTTTATATACTGTTATGTTTTTCTTTGGCCGGGAATCATCATTGTTAATTGTTCTTCGTGACACACAATTTGAAACTCAGATCAACGTCAGTATTTGAACGTATAGCTAAACAATGGAACAAACTTACCCCGAAGTCAAAT
This sequence comes from Euprymna scolopes, assembly GCF_053919585.1. NCBI lineage: Eukaryota > Metazoa > Mollusca > Cephalopoda > Sepiida > Sepiolidae > Euprymna > Euprymna scolopes. The sequence continues at coordinate 86,209,258 of NC_136519.1, read as the reverse complement.
GTGGAAAATTAAAGTGTATTTTTTCTTGTAAGCGTATGAGAATTTATTTAACGTATATCGATAAACATGTACATAGATCGGAACGCATATATATATATATATATATATATATATATATATATATATATATATATGCATATATATATGCATATATAGAGAGAGAGGGAGAGAGAGAGGGAGAGAGAAAAACAGACATACAGACATACAGACAGACAGAGAGGGGAGTGTGTGAGAGTATAGAGTTATTTCCTATTTCTCTCTATATATTCATACACCCCCATATATATATAGAGAGAGAGAAAGAGAGAAAGAGAGAAAGAGAGAGAGAGAAAAACAGACAGACAGACATACAGACAGACAGAGTGGAGTGTGTGAAAGTATAGAGTTATTTCCTATTTCTCTCTATATATTTATACACCCCCATATATATATATATATATATATATATATATATATATATATATATAGAGAGAGAGAGAGAGAGAGAGAGAGACAGAGACAGAGTGAGAGAGAACGAGAGAAAGAAAGAGAGAGAGAGAGAGGGGGGGAGAGAGACAAACAGACAGACAGATATACAGACCGACAGAGAGGGGAGTGAGTGAGAGTATATGCAGATGCAGGGAGACATGTTCCAAAGTCAGGTGTTCAGTTTTATCCATTGCTTTTTTTTTTAAAGAAAGAAAAAGAAACTTAGACGCTTTCGCTTTGATGTCAACTGAACGTCGTTAACTCGACTAGAAATAACCTTGTCAGCATTCTCACAAGTTTTTCGATCTATCTAATCATCGATTTTTCTGAAATCGATGAATACGAATTAGAGTAAAATCAATAAATATCTTTACAAACGAAATGATACTAAAATTGCAATAAATTCTAGATTAGAGCATTTTGATATTTTTTATTAAACTTGTACATCTTTCGATAAAATGAAGCATTATCTATGTAGGTCTGCGCGCGCGTGTGCGCGCGTGCGTGCGTGTGTGTGAGATCGTTCTCGATAGAATCGGAACAGCTGGACCGATTTTTTTTATTATCACGAGAATGTACTTAATGTGTCTGGAAGAGTTCGTACGTAGGAATTGTTTCGAAATACTTCAGATAAGTGCCAATAATTTCTGATCAAATAGCCCGATTAACGACAGCAAGTTGCTTTTAACTTAAGTTAACGCTTTTACACAGGTGAAACGAAAGACGACATATATATATATATATATATATATATATATATATATATATATATATATATATATATATATATATATATAAAGCTGAATGTATGTGTGTGTGTGTCTGGTCACGAATAAGCTCCTATATGGTTGACTATTTGAAAAAAAAAACTGATTACATATAATGAACGAAGATGTATCGCGACACAGGAATGGGTATGTTTGATCTGGCAGAACGGTGGTTCATTAAAATTGTGGGGTCTGCATTGGCGCGTGGTCCACAAAGTATGGAAATAAAAACATTAAAAATTAAAAAAAAACGTTTACAAGCGTTTTTGATATAGATGTACATAAGAATACTTTGATAAGCATATTTTAACTAAAATAGCGATGATATAATAGAATTGTGGGGTCTGCGTTCGCGCCTGGCCTCCATAGAATGGAAATAGGCAAAACTTTAATAAAGACTTTTCATATCTATCTGCGTAAGTATACTTTGATAATTATGTTTCAGTTTGAAGAAATATGATATAATATAATTATGGGGTGTTCGTTCGAACCTGACCTCCATAGAATGGAAGTATGTCACAAAGTTTAACAAGGTTTTTTAATATAGATCCACAGAATATTGTAATAAGTGTTTCAGAATGAACAGGTATGATACAATAAATTATGGGGTTTATCTATTTTATTTTTACTTTCATCATATTTTGCTTTGATTTTGATACCCCAAAATTCGAAGCTATCTGTTTAACAACCCTTCTTTCTCATAACCTATCATACTTTCATAAATCAGAGTCCATTTTCTGTAGGCTCTTTTTGAACCCAGTCAACGACGGGTACATTTGCTAGTATATATATATATATATATATATATATATATATATATATATATATATATATATATGTATGTATATAGGTTGTTATCAAAAATATGGAGAGAAATTCAGAATTAAACAGTATATATTAAGACAGTGAAATGACAAAAACATATATATCCAAATTTATTAGATGAGGCTGGAGTTAATTTTTATTGATGTATGTAAAACCTGTGTATATTCACCGTGGATACATAATACACTTTTACCTTTATTATACTCGAAATTTATTAGTATCGCATTTTAATGTACATACATCTTACCGTCAGGAGTCTGAAAAACTATAACGTCTAATGTATCTAGGCATATTAGATGTCAGGTTGCGATTAATAGTCATTCATGTAAATGAATCCTAATGTAGTTTCGATCACTTAGGTTATATACGTTTTCAATTTGATGTTATTGAATTCAGGTTAGAGTGTTAAGTTTCAGAATTAATGATAGAGAGGAACTAAGCGTATTGAATTTATAGATGTATGAATCTAGGAGAATGCTTGATCGTGTGTTCAAGTGTATATCTGTGCATGATAGTGTGCGTGTATTGTTTGGAATTGTTTTCGGTATATCGGTCATAGTTATATGCTTAATACGTTAAGGAAATACATATATGAGCGTATAATATAATACACTTAGTACACACACACACACATACACACACACACACACACATATATATATATATATATATATATATATATATATATATATATATATATATATATATATATATATATATATATACGGCACGTTGGCAAGCCGCTTCTCACATAATTGCCTGTCTTTTTTAAGGTTGCATTTTTTTAATATATATATATATATATATGTCGAAAGCGCTCGCTATGGATTCAACTTGTATTATTTAGAAGAAAAAAACAGAGAAAAAAACATTCGGAGATTCGAGAAGATGAAAAAGGAGATAATAAAACAGAAACATTCTATGCTTTTCAATAACACTTGTTTGAACGTGAAGATTCTGCCTATATATACACGATATATATATATGTATATATATATGCATATATATATATATATATATATATATATATATATATATATATATATATATATATATATTTAAGGTTGCTATTTTCCAAAGGTAGGTTAACCAGTGAAATATAACGAGGTTCATACGAGAGTGCCCAATACAGAAGTAGAGCAAGTTACATTTTTGAATTCCGTTTTCGGAAATAAGGGTTGTGGCCTGATGAGATCTCTAGTTGGTAAATACTGGTAGACTGAAACATGTCCATGACTGTGTAGCAACAAACTACTGCTTATGTAAAGACATATATATATATATATATATATATTCAATATATAGTTTACTACTTGTAAGAGTAGGTAAATAAAAAGGACACAAACTGTTTTAAGATAGCCAAATAATGCAATAATAGAGTTATAAATATTTCTTAAAAAATGCAACCTTAAAAAAGAGAGGCAAATATCTTTTGCTATTTTTCCAAATTTATGTTTTTTTTTATTAGAAACAACTTCGGTTCAACGCTGCCATATAATTATATAATTGTTCATAAATTATAATTAACACTACTGGACAAGCTCATCTACGCATAGTAAAAGCAAATGTTCATATTTATTACACGTTATGAACCGGACTCTCTTCATAAGGGAACATTGTTAATTCGTTTTATTCGCGACATATAATTAATAGTTTGTCGACATTTTATGATATTGTATACTTACCATTTTGTATAATTTAAACTTGGGTTTGAGTAGAGATTTCACTTTTCTTTGTTATTGCCCAAGCTTCATGGTTCAATTTCCGGTACAGAATTTTTAATTAAAGATTCGCCGCATCTTTATTATAATTCTGTTTCAGACGAGTCAATAGTGTTTGTTTTTTTATTAATGGAAAAAATGTAAAGCGCATTGTTCACATGATGTGTTAATCTAGGAAAATTACTTTGTCTATGCGCTGATGGGTTATGCAAGGTGATAAATAATAGAATTATTATATAATCGTATGCAAAAATTAGGCCGACACGATTGTGCGCACTTTGATATCAATAAAAAATATTACATCTTGACAATGCGTAACATATATTAATTCATTTATTGCGGACTATTATCCACATCTTTCTTAGATGTTGTTTCATGAATTTTTCTCTCAACTATTCCTCTGGTCTTCGTTAGGTTGTAACCGCTACGCGATAAGAACTAGGGGTTCCTTTCGGGTCAAAATGGTTAAAATTGACATTCTTTTGCTTATTAAAAAAAATTGATGCGTTGAATTTTTATAAAACTTTCTGAGGTGTTGTAACTAACTGATGTCCATATAATTTTGTTTGCCTATACTTCACGAAAACTCTTGGGTGTGCCCCAGGGGCTCTTTTAGGGCTAATGAAAGCACTCCATTTTTGGTATTATTTTACTACATTTGTTTAAAATTTTCTGTGTATGGCTATTTAGCAAATGTTAATATATTACAACCTTGGGGACATTTGGTGTTAAATGGGGTGCAAATGATGGACTTAGTCATTTCTTTTTTTTTTCATGGTGAAAAACTGAAATTTACGTATGTTAATGTCTAAAACTGCACAGTTTGTTCATTTTCACCAGGATGTTGTGTCTTTTGGCGACTTTTGAGGCTAAACGGGGGGGTGGGAGGCAAATGCTGAATTTAGTCATTCTTTATGGCTCGTTCACTATGCACTCACGGGCGATCATACACGCTTCACTTTTTTCTGTATGCTCTGGAATTGGGATGATTCGAACAGAATTTTGGTGAATTTTATGTTTAAAACATTATCATAATATTAAATATTTAAGGTTTCAGTTTTCGCTACGATTTTCTTGTTTGTATCTATGCGATTACCAATGTGTTTTTCAAACCAATTATTCATTTTTAATTGAGTAAAAAACACTAAAACTATTCTAGAAAAATAGAAAAATAACTGAGGTTGTTTTTGCTTGGATTTATTGCTTATATATTTAAATTTTTTTACCACTTTTTTACATATGTAGATTGTAATACAAACTTTCGTAGATGCAGGTGAGCACAAAATCTTGAAAATCTCTGAAGGGTGACTAGACTCGAACCTGATTAAACAATTACTCCATAGCCATCGCACTGAAATGTGGCCAAACGATCAGAATAATATTTTTCTATTTATTTAACGACGCATAAAAAAATTCGATGAATCCAACCTTCAGATAATCGGCGCCTATTAAGATCCGTGCGTTCCTGCGTGATAAAAAAGATAGACGTCAATTTTATACATATATATGTAAATAAATTCATCTTTAAGAAACGTATGAAAACACCTAGCATAATAAATCTCACGCTATCATAAAAGATTGTGAAATTTGCATATAAGAGCATTGCGTGTTTTCCCCTGCATACTCGAATAGCTTATAGGGCAGAACCTATAATTTGAGAAGTTTTATTTCTTTTTACCCAGGAAAGCTTTCTCGTGCAAACGCCGAGGCTGGAATTACCTTGTCAAAACCGACTAACTGTCTCCGTCTATTGTCATGCCATTTTTTCCAGGAAGATGGCTTTGAGAATCGTGTCTTCTACTGTTAAGCTCAATAATTCCCGATTTATTAAATGTCCCGTGATATAGTTTATATTGCGAGACTATATATGTAGTTGGATATAAATTGAGGTCACGCAGTTTGACGAAAGGAACTACAAGTTATTATCAAGGCTGATTTAAAAATGCTGTGCAGTTATGTATAAAACAATAATCTAAGAAAAGTCTATAGTAAAAATACTACGTAAATTGATGGTATTAATGTTTATAATGTACCGTTAGCAATGCCGGATGATGTCAGATAACCTTGCTAGCCCATGTTTAAATCGTTGTTTGAAATTAAATCCAAGTGAAAATAAATGTTTATAAAAATATAAACTAGAAAAGTTTGGTTGAAGGATAAGGTTAAGAGAGTCTAAATGTTAAATATTTGAAAAAAAAAGAACTTTTAATGGTTCCCCTTCTAAAAGTTGTACGAATCATCATCAAATCATTCATTTGGATAGTAAATGTAGTATATGAATGCTTGAAAATACTGATATACAAACTTTCAAAGGAGACGCCAATGGAACTATGTTAACGATTAAAGTCATTAGTGGCGTTAAATTTTAAATCAGATTAAATATTTCAATTACAAGGTGCGATAATTTTATTCAAACAGAAAAATAAAGGATTAAACCACTAATCATTTAATAGTTGATTTTTTTCTATAATAAATGAATCCTATTGGAAGTCATTAGAAAAATGATTTTAATTAGTAATTATGATATTTATAGAACTTACATTAATAAATAGTAACTCATAAATACAAAGTGAAATAGATAATAATATAAAATGGAAAATAATGGTAATATATCAGATAATAATAATAATAATAATAATAATAATAATAATAATAATAATACAATTTATTGATTTTGTTTGTGCTTCCTTATGAAACCGATTTTTATTTTTTAATTTTAATTATGAATTATCAATTACCTTACTTAGTATTAAAATATCTATAGGACATATATGCCTATCACGCTTATTATCAGAGAGGCGGTAGTACTCTCTATATAGGGATGGCCCGTACACGCCTATATACGCCTACAAAACAAAACTATCCAAATCTCAACTAAAATCAACTTATAAGTTTCAAAAAGCACATATTCTTACAAAGAAAGCGTCTTACGAATCCAGCGAGTGTCAGAACGTCGGTAAAAATGTCAAAAGAGAGCAAAAAAAGGGTACAAAAATGGGCAATTGTTCTTCTTTCTCCTTTCTTCTTTATTCTTCTTCTTTCTTGTTTCTTTTGAGACGATGTATCTCGGTGTACGAACGGTCTCTGACAACAGTTAAAGCATCAATCGACTGCTCTTTACACGGAGAAGTGCAGTGACCCATCGCTTTTTAGCTAACTCCATAATTAAATGAGATTACGTGTAATAACAAGTTTTAAACACTATATACCCAATGTAGACAGACCACTTCGAACACGGAACTTCTCTCAAAAGGAACAGCTCCAAATAATACACCGGATGCTTACAGACGTTCCAGTTTGCCAGTGGCCTATATTTCTTGGACGCTGAATATTTGAGGTGAACGTTAAAGTTTTTTCTTTAAACAGTAACCCACCAGCGTTAATGAAACCACAAATAATTCTTCAGATTTTGGACTGTAAAATATGTACAAAATGTCAATGCTGTGACCAGGATTCGAACCTAGGTTAGCACGGCCACAACGTGGGGTCCTAACCTCTAGACGATCACGGCTAACACTGACGTCTGTCGCTCTTGGCAGAAAGACACATGACTACTGTCAAACTATTGAAAAATAAGGAGGAAACTTGAAATTCTCACGCATGCGCAAAAATACACTATAGCAACCATTGTTCAATGCAGCTGAATCTCTTCGCTCGCTAAGAAAAGTAGATCAGACCAGTTCTTATAAGAACTCACCAAACGCCAAAGGAAATAAGTTAAATTAACCGCAAAAGAAACTGCAAGAAAGTCATCTTCTTAGAACTCACTGGAAGCTGACCAAAAAGAATCAAAATCCAAGCCCTAGCCACAAAAATAACTAGATATTGTGGCTACTATACACAATCTACTAATAAAAACAAGTAAGTTTTCTAAAATAAACTATAATAAATTAACCAAGTAACCTCACACTGTCACTGATTAGGACTTCATATAAAGATAACAACTACACTATTGGTGTATATACCGATCCACACTTTAACTATTGGTGACGGGGCAGTATCTCAATTCTACGAGAGTTGTCTTGCTATAAGATAAGTGATATTATAGTAAGATACACATAAGTGTTATATGTTTACATTTAATGAAAAATGCCAAAGTCAGCACGTAGTAAAAAAGCTCGGAGAAATATAGACTATGAAAAAAACAAAGTCAATGTATTATCTGAGCAAAAAGAATACTATCAGAAAAATGCTGAAATAATAAAAATTAAGTATAATGCAAATCCTGAGGCAAAGAAGGCTGCCTCACGTGCTGACTCAAAAGCACGGTATAACAGGGATCCCGAGGGGAAAAACTGCCTCACGTGCTCTTTATAACAAAGAACCAGAAAAAAGAAGGATGTCTCACGTGCTGACTCAAAAGCACGGTATAACAGGGATTCTGAGGAGAAAAAGTTACCTCACGTTCTCTTTATAACAAAGAACCAGAAAAAAGAAGGCTGCCTCACTTGCTCTTTATAACAAAGAACCAGAAAAAAAGAAGGCTGCCTCACGTGCTCTATATAACAAAGAACCAGAAAAAAAGAAGGCTGCCTCACGTGCTGACTCAAAAGCACGGTATAACAGGGATTCCGAGGGAAAAAAGCTGCCTCACTTGCTCTTTATAACAAAAAACCAGAAAAAAGAAGGCTGCCTCACGTGCTGACTCAAAAGCACGGTATAACAGGGATTCCGAGTGAAAAAAGCTGCCCCACATGCTCTTTATAACAAAAAAAAAACAGAAAAAAAGAAGGCTGCCTCACGTACTGACTCAAAAGCACGGTATAACAGGGATCCCAAGGGGAAAAAAGCTGCCTCATGTACAAACTATTATAAATATAAATATCAAAAACTGCCAAATCTTTGCCAAAACGCCAAAGAATGAACCAAGAAAAATGTAATAGTGAAAGTATGTACATTTTAGAACGTTATAATACTCTAACTGTTTTATCAGAGAGGCGGTAGCACTCTCTATGTAATATAGAACCGATGGCGGACCAAGAGGCAACTCCTAAGGCCCAAAACCCAAAGACCTAAAACCCAGCAGGAAGCGACCTGCTACTAATGGAGGCGGCAATGAGCCGCCTCCTAAAAAGACAATAGTATCATGAATGTAAGTTTAAAAATAAGACTGTAAGTAAAAATACTAATTAACAAGAATAAAAAAGCATTGGAAATGCAAAAGGATATAGGGATGGTATGCCAAAAAGTATACAAAGAAGATAGCTATGAATGGCTAGGCACATGGAAATAGAATTGCATCCAATGTATAGCCCTATAGCTTTTTACAACCGTAATGATGGCACGGAATGAAGATTAGAGAAAAGCTATAGGGCTATACTTTGGAGGCGATTCTATTTCCATGTGCCTAGCCATTCATAGCTATCTTCTTTGTATACTTTTTGGCATACCATCCCTATATCCTTTTGCATTTCCAATGCTTTTTTATTTATTCTTGTATATCTACATTACAACGAGCACTGTTTTCTTTTCTTTTCTTTTAATTGTATTAATAAATGTACTAATACATTAAAATATACTCTGCCCTTAGACTCTTGTTCTACTCCCCTACGTATATATACATATATATATATATATATATATATATATATATATATATATATATATAATATATGTGTGTATACATAACTGTATATATATACATATATATATATATATATATATATACAGTAATGTATACACACAATATATATATATATATATAACACATAGATATATATATCTATGTGCGTATATATATAATATATGTGTGCATACATAACTTTATATACATGTTACGTCTATTAATTATTGTAATTAGACGATACACGAGGACAGAGATAAAACAACACAAATAGTTGAACTTTAATCGTATTACTACTATTCTCACTTTAAGTGCTCTTTTCACAAGGTTTCGGTCGATGTAACCTCCGACCTTATTTAGGAGAATGTTGGTGAACTCGGAAATTTGGAAGAGACCTTTTTTCACTTAACGGGGATAGCATGTTCCAGTTCGTTTAGTCTGATTGGATAGAGCTCCTATGTAATTTGCAATTGTATTTTTGAGTCGCCCACACTGAGAATTGAACCTTCAACCTTCCGGGACATAGCTCTTTCGCAATTGGTTATTACAAGTACTTTTACAACCGCGCAATGGATTATTGTGGACCTAGCTAAGACGCACCAAACCATTGTGTAAATGACATTTAATATAAGAATAGTAGTCTGAAAAATCCAAATAATAGAAATAATCAATTTCCATCTAAAAACAAGGCCGATAGCCATTAGTCGCGTACGCTCGTGTAATGAATGAATGCGTGAATGTAGAATTGACATGAAATTCTTAAAGATAAACTAAAATGAACGAAAAATGGTCTGAAATGACTTAAATAAATAAAAAGTAAATGACTTAGAATGACTTTAATGAACTTAACGATTAATTAAATGACATTAAGAATGACTTGAATGCTAAAAAAATTACTGGAATACTTCAAAAACAACTTGAATGATCTGGAGAATGACTTGATTGGCTTTCAGACTGACTGGTTTTAAAATGGGTCATCACTTTACATCAAATTACTACTAAAAAGTGATCCTACACTTTAAATCACAAAGTTACAAACATAAGTACAGCATGTAGTAAGAACAGATACTGCACTTTGATCAATTGGTATGAAGGGATGTCCCTACATTGACCAAGATCTTATATGTGGGACAGCCCTCACATGTGATATCGGCTTGCAGTATCTTCCGGAACAGACACTACATTTTGATCTTGGTTGAAAAGCCAAGTAAAGCTGTATTTATTTGCTCCCCCACCGAGCAAATTAGGCACAAGGCCGATTTTTAATGTCAGGTGTGAAGGGGAAATGGGGACCAACTCCCCAAGGAGTAGGGAAGCTGGATAGTGACAATTGGTATGAACGGTTCCCCTTATGTTGATCAAGGTCTTATATGTGGAGCTGCAGCCACATATGGTCTTTGCTTGCAGTATCTTCTGGAACAGATACTACGCTTTGATTTTGTCCAAAAGGTCAAGGAAACGGCATTTAGTTGCACCCTCACCGAGCAACTTAAGGCACAAGGCAGATTTTTAATGTGAGGAGTGAAGGGGAAATGGAGACCAACTCCCCGGTGAGCAAGAGAGCTGGATATTGACAATTGGTATGAGGCAGTTCTCCTACATTGACTATTGTCTTATACGTGGGGTTTCCTCCACATATAGTCTTTGCTATCAGTATCTGCTGGAACAGATACTACATTTTTATCCCGACCTGAAGGCAAAGAAAATGGTATTTATCTGCTCCCCCACAGACCAAATTACCCACAAGGCCGATTTTTAATGTGAGGAGATAAGGGGAAATGGGGGCCAACTTTCATCTTTCTGTAAAATTGTGAATTTTTAATTAGTCTATGTGCGTGTCTCCTTTCTACAGTGGGAACATCACCAGCTTTGAATGTTAAAATCTTGCTTTCGGTTTCGGTTCTAACCGATGGCAACCAAATACATTTTTATTACTTTTGAAATCACAATTCTATAATAATATATACACAATATGGACAAAGTCAATATATTTAAGCATTTTTTTTTTGCGACGGGCAAATCCGGGCTCGTGCCCCCGCTAGTTTTAATATAAGTTACAGCCCTGTTTAATTGTGTTTCTCGCGATTTGATAATGTTAGCTATTTTTGCTTGGATAAGTATTTTGTAAAAAAATAAAATAATATATTATATTGACACTAGCATGGAACATAAATAACAAATATAAAGAAGCGTTTCAGAAGCAAAATTTATTACGCATCTTAACTGCTATTTGGGTCTGAATGAGCAAATCTTAAAGGTAACGTAAAATGCTATATATTGTGTTCGGATACGATTTGCATCTGATATTTGGTTAATTCAATATTCTTATTAAGCTTCGAAAGATGTGTATCGAATAAGTTTAAACTTCTGATTGAGCATAATTTTATCAAATCTTTATAAAATTTTATTCGGTTTCAAAAGATTCTGGAGATATTTTCTATTGTGATTATAACCGATAATTTCGTATGTGTGTTTTTTTTTTTTTTTTTTTGCAAAACAAAACGGAATATTCATTTTCTGTTCACAACATATGAAATATATCAAATATGACAGCAAAAATTTCCCTGATAATTCTTTAGGTCAAGTGAGGGCATTAATAGCGAGCGATTTTAATGCACCGAATATTGCTCTGTGACCAAAAATTTGTTTGGCAACAATTTAAGTTGTGAGCAATTCTTGTGATAAGAAATATGATAAAAAAAAATAAAACAAAACATAGAACAAGCAATCATGCATAAATAAAAAAATGAAAATTCAATTTCGAATATACAAATTTTAGGAACATAAAAACCAATTAAAATATTGAATTGTAACTAATCTATGTATTAATACGATAGCGCGTGTGTTATGTTCTGTGTGACGCTTACATCCGGGTCGTTTAATTTTTATGTACTTAAATTTCTTGTAAATAATTCTACCAAGTATTCTTCATAAGTTTTGGTTTTTGTTTCGGTTTCGATTGAAGCTAATGACACTTTAGTAATCTAATTTTTTGTAGATGATTTTACTAAGAATTTTTCAAAAGTTTTCGTTTCGGTTTCGATGATAACTCATGGTAATTCAGTAATGTATTTTTTATGACTAATTTTATAAACATTCTTAATAGGTTTTAGTTTCGATTATATCTGAAAGAAACAGAAGTTATATATATATATATGTATATATATATATATACATATATATATATACATATATAACTACCTAGCTCTACATACGTATTGAGCACTGTTGAAGTAAATACTTAAAGTTTACGCATAAATTTATACTTTCGTATATTAATTTATGTGACTAAACGAAGTATATATATATATATATATATATATATATATATATATATATATATATATATATATATATATATGATTGCTACATCTTTCCAGATGATCGCCGTCACATTGAGTTCTCCAAATTTTGTCGTGCATGCAACCTCAGATGACTCTGCATTCCCGCCACAGATTTGCACATCTTAAAACAGATGGGACATACAAACTGAGCAATGCCATCGAGTTGACTTCCTCTGGAGGTTCAAGGGCATTCCTATGAACAATGACATGACTTCTAAACCCTGCAGTAGACTTGCAAACTTTGCTGCATGTTAAACAGATCGTTTGGTTCGGACAAATAGGTGCACAGTTTATCTGAACAGGCGTTTTGTGCGACTTAGGGTGGTTGACGTAGCCAGCTTTTGACAGAAGCACTCGTTCACAAGTGTCGCATTTCCAGCTCTGTGTATCATGGTTAAGACTATCAATTAAACCTTGCACCGCTCTCCTTTCAGATTGCTGTGGGCCAGCTTTCTTTTTCTAGCGCATTACAAATCTTACGTACAAGCTTTCGCCACTTCGGTCTTTGCTGAGTAAGTTCTTCCCATGTGTCGATGTCGATTTGTAAGACTTTCAAATTATTCTTTGTAGATTCCCTGGACCTCTTAGTAGGCTTGTGTTGAGGGGGTTTGCCATTTTCCAGCTCCCCGCAAAAAATTGTTTTGGCAGCCTTTAGTCTTTCAATCGAACCACGTGGTCCACCCAATGCATGTGAGATCTGATTACAAGCGTCTCAACACTAGAACAACATTTTCTCACAAGGACTTCAGTATCGTGTACTTGTGCTTGCCATTTGATGTTTAAGATACGTCTCAATCATTTTGGTGAAATCGTTCAAGCCATTTAATATACCTTTGATGCAATGTCCATGGCTCTGAAGAATACAGTAATGTAGTTAGACCCCAGATCTTGTAAACGCAGATTTTATTTCTGTCTGTGATGCCATGATCAGAGCATACTATATTCTCCAACCTTCCACAAGCTACAGATGCCTTCTGAATTCGCGTGTGGATTTCAGTGTCGAGACATCCATCCCTCAACAGAGAACTACCAAGGCACACAAATGAATTAACTACTCCCAGTCTAGCACCGCAGACTATAATGTTCGGCTTCACCTATGACTGTCCCGCTGTAGATGTGAACATCACCTTTATTTTAGACACACTGATCCTCAGCTGCATATCAGTCTCAATGTGCGAAAAAGAAAACAGCATCGTCTGCATGCAGTAACTCCTTGACCGTCGAGTTAGGGTTAGGGTTAGGGTTAGGGTTGATGCAGTTTGTTGCTGGCATAAGATTAAAAATGCGATCTGTGGTTCGAAACTTTAACTTGATACCCCACTCGCAACCTCGAAATGCATGAGCAAGTAGAGAAGCAAAGTAAATAGAGAAAACAGTAGAGACAGGAATATCACCTTGTTTGACACCATTGTCAGCTGGGATTTCTTCAGACAATTTTCCATTAAACGAGAGTCGACCTTTCATGTCCCTGTACAGTTCCTTGAATATTCTAACAAAGGTTGGAGGAACCCTACTTTCTCTAATATTAACCAGAGAGCATCCCTGTTAACGGTGTTAACTGCTTTGATTAGATCCACAAATACTTGATACAGTGGTATATGTTGTTCAATGCATTTCTCCTGGACGTGCCGGGCTGAAAAAATCATATCGATAGTTCCTCTGCAAGACCTAAAGCCACTTTGTGACTCGTGAATAGCATTAGGACCAACATGCTTCAGTAACCTGTTAAAAAGAAGTCGTGCAAGGACTTTCCCAGCAGCTTCCAAAAAGCATAATCCCACGGCAGTGGTCACAAATTTTCTTCTGTCCCTTTCCTTTAAAGTGGTTCACCAAGACACCATCAATACAATCCTGTGAAACAGGAAAATCGTCCCAGATTTACTCAACAAAACTAAAGATAGCATATTCACACCTTTAATCCTAAGAAGTAGAACCTGAACACCATGCAAACCAGGTGCTTTGCCACTGCTGATTTGTGCGATAGCCAACTGCAGCTCAACCAGATTAGGTAAACGATCCATTTTGAATATGATACCACATTGTGGTAGGCTATCAATTGCATCAGCATCCACTGCTGAGGGATTGTGATACACATCAGTAAAGTGTTCTTGCCATCTTTTCAAGATATTTTCTGGATCCGTAATAACAATAGAACCATCTTTCGACATCGGGGGAGATATTGAAGAGGTAGGGGGGAGGACGAAATACTTGGCGCAGGAGTCCATAAAATTCTTTCGGGTTTTTTTGTGTCCAACGCCTTTTGGATCTGCTCCGTTATATTCATCCACCATAGGTTTTTTTCATTTTTCTTAGCCCACGTTGCAATGTGGATTGGACCTCTTTGTATTGCCCCAACTTTGTTGTATGATAAGAATGATCTTCACGAAGTAAATATTCATAAATTTTCTGTTTATTCATCAGTAACTGACTAATTTCAAGATTGTTGTCGTCAAAATAGTCCTTGTTTTTATCCCTCTTGAAGCCAATAACTGCAGCACCAGTAGAATAAACATGAGTCTTAAAATTCACAATGTAGCATCAAATGCAAGATTATTGAGCTATTTCGCCATACTCTTTTGAACTTCAGGCAACTTTAACTTGATGACATGAATACGGCTAGACACCTTAACACCAGTACGACGAACTTTCTTACGGATTAATTAATTAAACTCTCCTCTCACCAACTTTTGATCAATGTCACATTCGGCAATGCGCATGACACCAGCATTATATGCATCTTGAAGGTCGCGTTTTCGAGTTATGCTGAAGTTAATTAGGTTACCATGTTTTGAACGTGGGTGTATCCAAGTAGCTTTGTGCTTCAGTTTTCAGAGAGAAAATGGTACAGACAGTAAGATTAACTTCTGAACACAGCTCCAGTAGCTTAAGAACATTAGCATTAATGGTACGGATACCATAGCGAGCAAGAGGACTCCATGTCCATAATCCTTCCCAACACGGGCATTAAAATCAAAATGAATAACAAGTTTTTCATCAATTGGTATAGATGCAACAACAGAGCGCAGAGACTCATAGAAACACAAGATGTCATCTTCATTCGTTTGAAGGGTTGGTGCATAGACCGAAAGAATAGTGATGAATCTGTTATGTTAGAGAGGAATACGAAGTTTCATGATGCGATCACAGATACTGGAAGGAAATTCCATTGTATCAACCATGGATGTTTTAATCGCAAAACCGACTCCACCATTTGCACGGATACTCTCTGGTTTTTCAATCCAGAAGAGAGTGTAGCCTGATTATACCTCTGTCATTTGATCTTCTCCTGGACTCTAACAGAGGAGCAATATCTCCACAAAGTCTCTGTAGCTCTGCAGTGACGAGCGTGTTATGCGTTCTGGACAGTTCGATGACGCTTTATCAAGAAGAGTGCGTACATTCCAACCGCATAAATTTACGTTTACTCCTTTTTGGAGATACACTTTTTGTTTTCTTCCTGCTTACATGAATCACCGTTAACTAGGAAACTAACCAGTGATAGTATGACAGACAATTTTTAGTGCACCTTTTTTTAGCACTTTCCCAAGACATTGGAAGAGCAGTGCTCTCCCTGAATTGGGATGTTCAGTCACAAGATCCGCCACCGAAGTTAGCCTCTGCCATGTGAAGGCACGACAACGATGTTAAGGTAGGGTTCTGTCGCCTCTGTGCGGATTTGTAAATGTGTACCTCCAACTGGACATATCTGTACACGTTGCCACTCCTCCATCGCCATAGGAATTGCAATAGAAATAAACGACGGATAAGAAAAAGATAAAAGATAAAAGTAGATCTCAAGTAACATCTGTACAACGTTAGAAGCCATTGCAAGATGACTGGTAATTGCTTTGACCGTAGATTTCTCGTACGAGTTGCTCTCTCCTAGAAAGATTTCCTCCACCACGGCTTACATGAGCTCCTTCTCCCCCGCTAATGTCATTTACCCATGACTGGGACTTAGCTAGTTAACGCCCCAGAGCATAGTCCACACGCCGCTGGGTCTTGAATGCCGCAGGCAACAGAGTCTAAGCTCCCCTGGAGGATTCTGTCAGCGTTACCTCACTCTTAACCTTTGGTAAAAAAAAAAAACCTTATCCAAAAGGCAATGGGGATTCAGTTTTCTGACGCTAGACACTCACCATTCACTAGCGCCTCGGTAACTTGGCAGAACTCACGACGTGCACGTGGAGATGATTTGATTGGGAGAAGCTATATATGACGCTATATCATTTTTGTGCTTTTAACACACGCCCACACCAATCATTGATCTCTCTCTCTCTCTCTCTCTCTCTCTCTCTGTCACTCTGTCTGTATGTCTGTCTGTCTGTCTGTCTGTCTCTCTCTTTCTTTCTCTCTCTCTCTCTCTCTCTCTCTCTCTCTCTATATATATATATATATATATATATATATATATATATATATATATATATAAGAGAGATTTTTGTTCATGAGTTTGTTTTTTTTTCAGTTTCGATTCAGGCTTATCTATCCAAGTCGTATGGACATATAAGTTTTTTAAATTTTTGAAATCTCAACTTCATGATATATAAAATCGATAGAACATTAAATTTGTAATAATATATATGAAATATGCAGGAATTAACATACCATATTTAATGGTAATTTACGACTTGGATTTGGAGGATGTTCATGCTATCGTAGGTAAATACTTTTGCAGTTTTAACAAAAAAAGCTGCAATAATATCATAGCGTATCCATTTACACTGACCATAGACAGAATGCCGATTCACATATATAAAAAAGGAATGAGGCCTGTAGAATTTCCAAGAGTTTCCAGTTTCAGATAATTAATGGTAGCGTTGTACTGTAGTTAGTTTTTTGTGTGAAAAAATGTTATGACTGAAAAATTCATGGGGTTTCGGTATATTTATTATAACAATTCTGATTCATAATTGGTTCGTTCTATTAACTTCTGGTTATATATATATATATATATATATATATATATATATATATATATATATATATAAAGCTGAACGTATGTGTGTGTCTGGTCAGGAATAGGCTCCTATATAGTTGATTATTTTAAAAAACTGATTACATATAATGATAGAAGATGTATCGAGGATCAGGAATGGGTATCTTTGACCTGGCAGAACAGTGGTCCATACAAATTGTGGGGTGTGCGTTAGCGCCTAGCCCCCAAAGTATGGAAATAAAAAATGAAAAACTAAAAACGTTTATAAGGGTTTTTGATACAGATGTACATAAGAATACTTTGATAAGTATGTTTCAACTTAAATAGGGATGGTATAATAAAAATGTGGGGTATGCGTTCGCGCTTGTGCTACATGGAAATATTGCACGAACTTTAAAAAAGACTTTTCATATTTATTTGCGTAAGTATACTTTGTTTGAAGAAATATAGTATAATAAAATTATTGGGTGTGCATTCGCGCCTGACCTCCATAGAATGGAAATATGTCACAAAGTTTTACAAGGTTTTTAAAAGGAGTGAGGGTCCACAATAACACCTTAACTTTAATTTTAATTCACGTTAGCTTTATTTTTTTATTTTTTTTTTGAGTTGAATCATATTGTCTCAAATAAATCCACCTCATGAATTCACGTTCTTATTAAAGTGAAAGCCAAAAAAAAAGTCGGAACTTTAGACAATTTTCGACACAAATTTTGCATAACTCTGGTTTTTGCTTCTCCACTTGCACGTTGCACTGTTTCGAAAATAGATAAATAAATGAATAATACAAAAATAAGAACCTTACTTGTTATCGTGTTTAAAGAAGGAAAAATTCCTACTCACGTGATTACGTGTTTTTTGAAAACATTTACACCACCTTTTATTTTTATTTATAAATCTGTTTAAGCTTTTTTGTCAGTTGATTACAACCCTTTCTGCGTGTTCTTTACATTACAATAGTATAATCTTGAATGCGACGGCGCAATACTACACCGTTCACTATTGTACAACTGAAACGAAGCTGTTTTGCTTGAAAAGATTGCCATTTTCTTATTCATATTTATATCGATTTTCTGCTTTAAAAAACTAAAGTAATTACGTGTTTTCTTTTTTAATATCCTATTTTGCTGTTTCAGATTATTCTACTATAGTAAGCAAGAATTCATTTTTTTCAAAACTGTTTTTGTTTTTTTGTTTTTCAATATTTCGTTAATATTATTTAGAATGAGGTTTTAATAGAAAAGCCAACAAACGACTACCCGAAAAAATAAATATACAAGAAATAAATGTTACCATAGTCAATAAAAGTTCAGTTCAATATAAGTTTAGTTTTTTTTTTGTTTTGAAATAGTTTGTAATGCTCTTTACTTGAAATACTTTCAGCGAACTGAAATTTAAACCAAATTTGAGGCGATAACTACTTAAATGAATTTTTATATAAACTACACATGCCATAATCGAATAGTCTTCAAGCACAAAATAATGAAAAACATTAAAATAGGTTTATAAATATTCCGTACGTTGACGGAACTCTGTTAAATTG
Organism: Euprymna scolopes; assembly: GCF_053919585.1. Taxonomy (NCBI): domain Eukaryota; kingdom Metazoa; phylum Mollusca; class Cephalopoda; order Sepiida; family Sepiolidae; genus Euprymna; species Euprymna scolopes. The sequence goes on along the minus strand of NC_136519.1, from coordinate 86,190,088 downwards.
TAAACACAGAATGTTCAGGTGCCCCTCCCTCAAATTGAAAACGGGGGTCTCGATTTCAAAGCCGCTGCCATTTTGATTTTTATTTTAAACCGGTTCCTGAATTAATTTTTGTTTTTATTTACAAACTACTAAAAAATACAAACCAATGAACTTTTCTACAATAAAAGTAACTTTTATTTACTAAGGGAACATTTATTTCTTGTATATTTATATTATTATATATATAACATTTTCTCTTTGTAAGGAAACATCATTTTTGGCTGCGAATGGAAACAAAGTTGACATAGAAAAATACTTTTTTCGCGAAAATATATGTATGCATTCATCCACATAAGTACTGTTTCTCTGTTTCACAGCTCATCAATGCGGTTAAACAGGCAACTGTCTCAAGCCAAAATGACAGTCGAGGCTTCTCACCATTGTGCGACACGCCTGCAACTGTGAGGGTAATGAATTAACGATGTGTTGACATCGTCTAAATGCCTACGCTTGATTTGATTACTCAAAGATCGTCGCTTAATGGCAGTTTGTATATCGCTTTCCAATATAGCTGTCATCATTAGAATTAATTATCTGTTCTATTCTACTGGCAAAACAATTAAGTTTACTGGCGTAAAATGCATTCCGAAGGAGTCGTTTGTTCGGCACAGAAGAAGCGAGGAGATGGTCTCAGCATCAGAAATATCGCCATGGATTTGAAGCTGTCGAAATCAACAGTAGAATACATAATGAAGACAAACTTCGAGTGAAAAAAGGAAAGAACGGAAAAGATCAATTGGCAAGAGGACTGAAAGGAGAATGAAGAGGACTGTGACACGGCTTTTGTATATCTGGAGAAAAAGTTACAGCAAGAAAAGTAAAGGAGAAATGTGAATTGGGTGTAAACCTCATAACAGTAATAAGAACATTGCATAGGATTGGTTTGAAGTATGCAAAGGCTAGGAAAAATTACACTAACAAAGAAACATAAAGGAGCAAGACTGCAGAGTACTGAAAGGTGGTTAACAGGCATGTTGACTTTAAGAAGGTTATATTTACTGATGAGAAGCATTTTCAGTTTGATGAGCCCGATGGATGGTGTACTTGGTCGAGAAGAGGCGAATCTATTGTACTGAACAAACAACAGATGTGAGGGTGAGGAGGAGGCGGAGGAGCTATGATTTAGGGTATGATCTTTGCTAGTCAAAATATATGGTTGAAATGGCTGAAAGAACGACAGAACAGCGAACGCTACAAACAGTTATTGGACGAGAAAGCCCTACCAAGGAAAAGAATAGAGATGGAAATGATTTCGTTACACAGCAAGGCAATTGCAGCATCCACGTGTCAAAACACATGAAATAATGGATGGCTAAAGTGAATATGACCACTTTGGGATGGCCTGCAAAAAGCCCAGATCAAAATGTAATAGAAAATGTTATGAAAATGCTTGCGCAACTTGTCTATGATGGCCCTGATATACCGAAAGAGGCTCAACTATGGGAACGAATACTAGATACAAAAAAGGAAAGACAACTAATATAAACACGCAGAGATGTTATTGTGAAGAGGTTTGATCATTATAAAGACAGATTGATAAAAGTTATTGAGAAGAAAGGTGATATTACAGACTAGTAATAGTTTTTCAACGATGCCCGAAAATAATGTCCCGTGTGTTTTGTACAAAATGATGAAAATTAAATATTTTCCTTACCTAATAGATTTTCTTCCATTTTAATTCAGCTATTATCTTTATATGTTTATGCTACTCTATTGAAGGAATTTCGCCACTCTATGGTACTCGGAAAGTTGAATACTAAAGTCTATGCAAAATTTTGTAGGGTCCTTGTAGTACATCATCGCCGTAATGGGTTCGGCTGCATTAAAAAAAAATTGTAACGGATGAGACCGGTCGTAGACCACCAAACAGTGCGGCCCACGTTTGTTGCAACTCTGCCTGCCTGAAGTGTCCTGAAACTAAAGAACCCTCTTTACATCGAAAGTCACAATCTGGTCGAGAAACGTGTCTTTCTTGTTGCATATAAAAGGTTATCGATCAATTCGTGAGGAACACATTTATCATTTTTTTTGTACCCCAAGTGGTTGGAAATCGTATACGTTACGTTTAATTGAGAAGCAAATTTTCGAACAGCTGTGCGTGGATTGGCTTCGACTAAGGCTCTTAATTTATTATTGTAAACATCCGCTCATCATCCCTTAGCCGCCACGAAATTTTTCCAACCAACATTGTGCTGTGAGTTACGTAGTTGTGTCTGGGACAAAACATCTTTTTTCAGAAGCTTTTTGGCCAAGCTTGAATTTAAATTAAAAAAACTGCGAATTTGTTTTTTAACATCTACTCAACGTTCTAAAAGGAACCCATATTTTTTAAACGGATTGGTCTTGTTGAGTTAAAGAAGGAAAGATAACACTTTATTACAGTGTTTCTTTTGATTGTTGCTCAATATGGGATCAACCCACTAATCAAGCATTTTTGTCTTTGCAATCTCTCTCAAGTGTTGAGATTGTCGGAATGGCCTCCTCATCTTGGTTGTCTCGAAGTGGTCCTAGACGTTGTATCAAAGTTTACAGTTACCCAAAGGTGCTGAGTTCAATCCTGAACGAAGGCAGTAAAAAGTAACATTCAAAACAGAGAATCAGCAACTATGTCCCAGAGCCTAGCTGGAGTGCGAACACGGTACCCCCGTAAAAATAATAATAAAGGGTTGGGTTGGAGACTCTTAACAAACGGTTCCCCAGTTCGATACAAGACACCTGATGAAGGCCGGAGGGCAAAACGGCCGAAACGCTGTGACGATAACAACCAAGATGAGGAAGTCAGTCCAACAATCTTGATCATTTTGAAGTTGGGTTTCGAAGTTGGGAGTTGAGAGAAGGTGCGTTACGTGTACAGAAGTTGGATGTTTGGACAAAAATGTTAACCTTACCCAGGAAATTATTCGTGTGACGGACGGAAGAAATAAAACTCATGTTATTTAATTATACTATAAAATTACATTATAATCTATATACCCATAAAATGAACGCGTCTGTGTACATTTCCCTACGCAATAACTCTGCCAATGTGAAATCTACAGACTCGAAATTTGATATGCTGGCTACTGAAATTAGGGAACATCTTTGTAATCTTCAAGACTCTCATCGCCGCCACAAAATTTCTTAGACAACCATTGTGTTGTGCGTCCAGTAGTGGTTAATGGATCGAACGCTTCATTGATATCCCTAGCTGATTCAGCAACTCCTCAGCCTATGTTGAGTTAAAATAAGAAAAAAATCTTCTTTCTATATTGTATTCAACGTTTTGAAAAGAAGGCATAATTGTGTTAAAACGATTAAAACGTAAACGATAAAACAGAGTGAAAGCAGCTCTTGAAAATGATTTGTAAAGTAAAGGTAGTATCATAAAAACTAATTTGGAAATACAGCATTTGAAATCGAAATTAAAAATTCTGCCAAACCTTCTTGTCAACCTAATATATAAACGCTTGATAGAATGCAACCACTTTCATATAATGCAATGTATAGATAGAGATAGAATGCGGAAGTGTAATGGAAAAACGGAAGCTTAAGGAAATTCACGAAATGCAAAAATAAAGATCAACAATCATATACAATGGAAAAGCAATGATGGAAACAATGCGAACAAGAACGTATGTAAAAGAAACAGAGATTGTGGAGTTTTGTTTCCACAGGAATCACAACTTATCAAGGCTTGGAGGCCACTCAAGGGTACGGGTTAATAGATACACATGTGCCAATATGATAACAGAGTAGTAAGCATAAGTAATGAGAATCTTGTAGATTGATTACTTGGGGGGACTACTTATCAAGAACTTGTTTACGTTAGACTTGAATACGACTACATTGTAGTCAGCTGGAAAACAGTCAAATGGAAGAGATACGACAAGGGAGCAGTTCGAAGAAAAAAAAGCTTTGTTCACATAATCTACAGTTTGGTTCAGGCACAGAAAAAGTGTGTGGGGAATTATTGATAGTTATTTTGCCGTGAATGTTTGGCGAGAGGGGGTCATAGATTGAAGATCAGACTTGCCATGAAAATAACGATAAAGAAGAGACAGGCTCGCATCATCTCTGCTGTAAAGAAAGAGGTCGCATGGAAGTGAAAAAGGGCATCCCCTCTAAGCTACGAAGTCTATTTTAAACTCTGTAAAAGCAGGATACGGTGCTTCTAGTAAGTCCTGCCCAGATGTGGCAACAATACTCCATCGTTTACCTTACCTGGCTTTTCTATAAGTAGAGAAATGACTCAGGAGTGAGATAGCTACTGGAGTGTTAGAATGATCCCGCGTTTTTTCCAGCGACTTTAGCGATGGATTTGATATACGTGTTCCAGATCGGGGCTAAGAGCCAAGCCAGAAGCTTGTCAAAACATGAAGCCTCCTAAGGACGACAGCCTTTCATTGCGATTGATGCCAGGTTTGCATCAGAGCGTAGATCGCGGAGATGGAATCTTGGTTTTAGATGCATTAAAAGTAACGAGCCAACTCTTTCCCCATTGTGGCACGTGCTCAAAATCAGAGGAGAGAGAATCAGAGAGAACTTGGTTGTTCAGGGTCTTTGATGTGCAATCATAGATGGTAGTGTCGTCAGCATTAACAAAAAAAAAGGGTAAAAAAGTCAATATATACAATAAATAAATGTAACTATAGCCGATAAAAGTGAGATTAGCTTGTAGTTTTTACAATTTTTATAAAATATTATAAAATATTATAAAATATTATAAAATATTACAATCAACCTGACACGAATCAATGTTGTTCGATTTTAGTCAGCAAACTTTACCATGCTGAACTTCAAGTTGAAATATGTTTCATTATGTTACTAACTTGTCTGATCTCTTCTGTGTTCTTCCTTTTTATGGAATTTCCTTGAATTGTAGTGTTGACTGATCTTTTATTTTTCGTTTAACGTAATTCAAATCCTGGTTCGAAATGTCCATATCTCTTAAATATATATATATATATATATATATATATATATATATATATATATATATATATAAAATGAGCACATTTTCCCCTCTGATTTTGACCTTAATAGGATTGGAAATCAAGACATTTCATGCAAATGTAATATGCCCAGATTGCAGCACATTATCTGAGGTATGTTATAGGCCTATTACCTCTACACTTATTCGATAATCATTGATTCCTATATTTCTTCTTGTGAGAGTCCACATCCAAAATTGGTTAGATTCAATGGAAGTTGTAAAATATTTTCTCTCTAATAAATTCATCCTAACCCCGGTACAACTTATACCGTAGCGGCTCCGTTCACAATGGACAGTACGAAGAAACACCGGTTTGGGTTCATAGTTGCTTACTTTCGTTCTATGTTTTCTAGTGGGTGAAACGCACCATTGGATAACGAAAGGTTATTTATGCCAGTTTTCATTTCGCTGTATTTCGTTTTGTAGTTGATTAAAAAAAAATGGAATAGTCTGGGAAAAACGAACTAAAATAACGAAAAAATGAAATGGACTTGTTTAAACGACCATGGACTGGGTGAAACGAACCAATCAGGTTAAAAAATGATGGACGGTATAAATTACCCTTCGATTCGCTTTTTTATACCATTTTTTTCGCTTTTCGCTGTGTTTTTTTTTGGGGGGGAGGTTCGTTTTTCCGAACCCGTCCATCATTTTTTAATCTCATTTATGCTTTCTGTTTTTCCAATTGCTTTTTTAAAGAAGTTTTACGTTTCTTCGCTTTTCCTTTAGTTTACCCCCCCCTTACGCACACGCATCCAAAAAAAAAAACGGGCAATGTCGGATACTCACGCTAGTATATAATACGTTTCGTTGTTTTCATTTGATCCTCACCGCCCAGATTACAATATAAGTCGATCCCTTTTTGACTGTTTCTTCGTTATTCAAATAATTCCTTTGTCATTGCGTGTTTGCACACACACACACACGCAGGTGAACATACACACACATACACACATATATATGCATATATATATATGTCTGTAGAAATACATTTTCTTATAATATATACCATTCCTTATTTCAGAAGATCAAAGTAATAACAGAACAATATAGAGAATAAAAACAAAAAGGTATATTAAAAAAATCATGATGGTGACAAACTTATAATTTATTCCTTTAATTAAGTTGACTTGTACAATTCTTGACATTATTTTTTTCGTAGCGAAAAATCTATCATTTAATATCAAACACTGAATCTATTATGCATCTGAAGAACTAGCAACAATCAATCCCTCAAAACGAAATGAAGTGTAATTTGACACGATTAAAATCCAAAACTTCTAAGAGAAGCTGTATATATCTATATATCTATAAAAGTGAAGTCTCTGTGTATCTGTGTATCTGTGTGTCTGTGTGTCTGTGTACATTTCCCTACGCATTAACTCTGTCAATTTTTAGTCTACAGACTCGAAATTTGATATACCGGGTACTGAGATATGGGAAAATCGATGTGATCGGTTTTTGTCCAGAAATTTGGCGATTAAGGGGTCAAAATACCTTTGACGACTCTACCAAACTCCTCCGACGATTTTGGGTCTATACACTTGAAATTTTATTAAATTAAATATTATATTATATAAGTTCCTTGGACATGGATATAACTTAATAACTTGACTTTAGCCCAAAACAATAAATTTTAAGGGGTCAAAAAGGGATCAAATTTTTAAAAAAATGTCCTCTGCGGTCTCTTCCAAATTACTCAGACAATTTCTGGTCTAAATATTTGAAATTTTACGTAAAGGGTATTCAGAGATAGGACAAGCTTTTTCGTCAGTTTGGGTCGAAAATTTTAAGTTATGAATATATAAATGTATGTATGTATGTATGTATGTATGTCTGTTTGCATGTCTACCTTAAACTTTCAATAGACGCGACAGATTTTATCAAGATCAGAATGGTTTTAAAATGCGATCTTTCATACGACAAATATCGAAAAATTGGCTAAAACACTAATTTCTTCCCCTTCATATATATATTATATATATATATATATATATCTTCCCCTTCATATATATATATATATGTATATATATATATGTGTGTATATATATATATATATATATATATATATATATATATATATATATATATATATATATATATATAACAATCTCCGAAATATAGAGTAATACCAAAATTATATATCTAACTACACCAAAGCTGAAAATAGGTCAGTTTCGTACAACAAAAGGACATTTTCTCATAAACACACAAGAGAAGGGGTGAAACGGAGGTAAACTGTACCTTTGTCCTATAAGTGCCAACTCATTGGCTTATTAGGATGAGCGCGGTGGAAATGGGAAGCAGATTGGTTAACTAGAAAATCCAATAGCATGTACGTATATATAAACGCGCGATAACCACAACATTTTCATAAGTCTGAGGATTTCTCACTTGAAAAAACGCGGAAGATTCAGTGTAGCCTAATTGCCATATATAATTTCATAACTTCTCTATATGGCTCTATCTATGTGTTTAGCACTGTTTAAGTAAATACTGAACATTTACCCATATTTTATCATCGTTTATTAATAAATCATACACACACATACGCGCGCACGCACACATACATCACATACATATGGTTGGTTGGTTGCTCGGTTGTTTTTGTTATACGGCATATCAACCCTTTTCGGGTTAGTTAATGCTGAATCCAATGATTTTGAAGAACAATTTTTTAATAGAATATATTTGTTGTTTTCAAGTCGGTTTCTATTTAACCCATAGTTGGGACCCTAACAGGTACTACCACTCCGGGTCAGAGAGGACCTGGGATCAGTGGAAATTAAAGGGTTGCCCAACACTCCCCAAAGCCCGCAAGTTGGGGCCTCACCACTGGATATATTTTAAGGTCATATCCAGGACCACACACGAACAAACATGCTCCTTAGCTTGAGTTGAGCATATTGAGAAGTGATACGCGAATTAGCATTAGCGTATAAAGCAGTGCTCTTTGTGTAAACAAAACAAGCTTAGATAGTCCGGACGATGTAAAAAAAAAAATCGTTAAACTGACGAGTCGCTCAGCAGACGCCAATAGCGTAGTGGTTAGAAGCCTTGACTGTCGTATAAGCAGTCGGGTTTCAATACTTACTTGAGGTTCTCTATTTCAATTCTCTATCTATATTAGAGCCAGATACGTCCAAGGATGGAATACTGTTGCCACATATGGGAAGGAGCTTCTAGAAAAAACTTGTCATGCCTTGATAGGGTTCAAAATAGACTTCGTGGCCTGGTGGAAGATGCCCTTTTCTCTTCGCTGAACCTCTGTCTCACAGAAGAGATGTTGCGAGTTTGTCTCTGATTATCCTTATTTTCATGGAAAGTGTTCGACTGAGCTTCAATCTATGGTCCCCCCTCGCCAAACTTTCACAAGAAACACTAGACTAGCTGAAAACATTATCAATAATTTTCAAACACACTTTATCTGTGCCTAAACCTAAACATAGATTCCATGATCAAAGCTTCTTTCTTAAAACTGCACGCCTGTGGAATTGTCTTCCGTTTTCCTGCTTTCCAGCTGTCTATAATATGGTTGTCTTCAAGTCCAACGTCAACAAGTTTCTGATGAGCCGTTCCACTAAAGTTAACAAATTGACCGACCTTCCATTACTATTGATTACTATATTGTCCTTTTGACTACTCTACAGTCTTTAACCCTTATCCTTGAGTGGCTGATCGGCCTTGACAAGTGGTGACGCCTATGTAAAAAAAGGTAGTTGCCTGTCTAGCCGCAATAATGAGCTGTGAAACAGCGAAACAGTACTGTATGTGGATGAATATATATATATATATATATATATATATATATATATATATATATATATATATATATATCTTTTATCCGGTTACTATATATATATATATATATATATATATATATATATATATATATATATATATATATATTATTTTTAAAATATAATTATCCACTGACACGTGTTTCGTCGTCTAATATCTAATATCTTTACGTCTAATCGTAAAATATTTTTAGAATGATATATATACCGCTCCCCATGTGGCGGTACCAAATTGCTTAAAAGGAAAATTATTCCCAACTCGCATTTAGGTAAACATACACTTTCGTAATGTATTGAATTTATTCAAAACATCGCTAAAACAGAAACAAACAACACACACACACACACACACACACACACACACACACATATATATATATATATATATATATATATATATATATATATATATATATATATATATATATATATATATAAAGTAATTAAATGTTTATGTGGTGTGCGGGCAATAAATAATATATCTTATACCAGAAATAAAAAAATTGCATGTCTCAAGTGGAGACATTGAGTGACTGGCATCGGTTACCGATATAGAGCGCCGAGAATAAAATGTCTTCCTCATCCCTGGGCATTTTGATAAGGCAGATATAAAATTAATCAGCATCCAAACGAGCTATTTACGAGTTCAGATGCTGGTGAGATGTTCGCATTTTCCCCAGCATCTTAATTATTTATATGAGGCGACAACATTGCAGTTTTCTAAAGACAGAAAAAATGACTGTTTTCATTTCAATAGTTTGAATAAAAATGACCAAAGCGTTACCGTATAAGGAACACCTGTCTGGGTCTGAGTTACACACACACACACACACACACACACACACACACACATACATATACATATATATATATATATATATATATATATATATATATATATATATATAAAAGCGAAAATGTATGTATATTTGTATGTGTTCGCTGTTTCTGTATGTCTACAAAAGGCTTTTTTTCAGAGAAGCGGTCGGTCGGTTCACAACTTCTTTAAACTGTTTATATCACATATAAATCGTAATATCTCAGAGTTAACAACAGAGCTCACCTGTCTATTTAATTTGCTTGATTTCGGGAAGATAAATATTCAACATTTGTCGCTCGCCGCATGTGGGTTAGTCTTTTTTCTATAACATCTTGGGAAAATAAAAATAAAAAAACGTCCCCGCAGTAAATGAAATACTATCCCGCAAACAAACTTGACCTCATTAACTCATTAAAACGGACACCTGCCAAATCCAAGTAATTAAATAAATTCAAACGTGTTTCCGTTAGCTTCTCGCGGTGGGGCAATCGTTAACGTCGCACGTTTTTTTCACACTTTAATTTACAACTGTGTCTCAACGGTTCGGGTTCGATCCTCATACTTACCTACCGAACCATTTTTAACCCCACCGCCCCACAGCCGGAGTTTCCACACACACCTCCAAACACTCGGGCAACGCTGGGTATCCCTCGCTAGTATATATATAAAAGTGAAAGTGTTTCAGTGTGTGTTTCTGTCTGTCTGTCTGTGTACATTTTCCTACGAAATAACTACGCCAATTTTCAGATAAGTTACTCGAAATTTGATATACCGTGTATTAAGATTTGAAAAATCTTAGTAATTCGGATTTGGATATAACTTAATAACTTTATTTTAGCCCAAAACAATAAATGTTAAGGGGTCATAATAGGGGTCAAAGTTTAAAAAAGGTTACCTCTGTTGTCTCTATCAAATTACTAAAGTGAATTTCTGGTGTTAACATTTGAAATTTTACATAAAAGGTATTCAGGGATAGAGAAAGCTTTTAAATCGGTTTGGTTCAAAAATTTTAGCTACAAATATATAAATGTATGTATGTATGTTTGCATGTCTGCCTAAAACTTTCGACAGAGGTGACGGATTTTTACACGATCAGTATCGTTTTGAAGCTCGACCGTTCAGACGACAAATATCGAAAAATTGGCTAAAAACATTAATTTCTTCACCTTCAAATGAACACTCTTCTACAGGAAGGCGCTGCTTTTTCGCTGATATTTCCGAACGTCATCTTCTCTTTTCGAGTGTCTAACCTTAATTTAAACCTACGTCACTACCAGTTTGGCGGTGGTCGTAACAGAAAATACGTCCCGTCTTTTCACGTTCTTTTTCTCCTTCGCGGTACGGGTTCGAGCCTGCCTTCTTACTACTACTTATTTATTTTGCTCAACACCATGAAACATATATATATATATATATATATATATATATGTATATATATATATATATATATATATATATATATATATATATGAATTCAAAGGGATGTAGTGTTTAATTGATATACGCAATGAAAATCCTCACACTAATATAAATAAAAGTATAATAATTAAATCCCAACCGAATAAAAATGCTCAATACGCAATAAAAAGTAGAGCGTATGATTATCTTTTTTAATAATGATATCGAATTTAATACTTTATAGAAAGGTCTGTTTCGTTCTGTTTTGACAATTTCCGGTCAGAGTAATACGAGCTTTCACGGACTGGTTTCATTTTTTCTACTTGACACGATCCTAATTTCTTTAAAATTTTATCTGAAACTACTTATTCTAATTAAGCAGATGATGAAGGTTCTCATACTGGTTTACTCTCACTTTTTTGTGCTGTCCGATTTTACTGGGACCCAACTTTTCTTTATGCTACTGCACTGTCCGGAAAAAAAACAATTTTCATTAGTTCAGCTGTTTTGAAGTATTTCCAATCGGATTTTGTGAATCGTCACACTAGACTGGTCACATTGAACTTATTTTGGATTCCATTCTCTCTAAAAAAATATTTTGCGTTTCGGATAAACCTGAGAGAATTTTCATGTCCAACATTTTCCCTCCTTTTTTATTTGTAAATTTATAACTACGATAAATTTCGGTTTTGCTTAATTCCTTAACTAGCAATTTCTAGCATTGTTACAAATATAATTTGCAGATTTGATTATGTCCTCTGATAAGAAAAATAACAAGAATAGCATTCGTTTAAACTCCACGGAATACATATATATATATATATATATATATATATATATATATATATACACCCACACATATATACACACACATACACACACACACACACATATATATATATATATATATATATATATATATATATATATATATATATATATATATAGACATTAAAAAAGTGTTTAGTTGCCACACATTCGTGGATTTTTGAGACTTTTAATAAATTTTTAACTTTTAACATTTTACCTGAAGAAACTTTTAACTAAAATCACATCGGATAAAAGATTGAAACGCGGTATGGAATATTTTAAGTGATTCACTATTTTAAAAAAGACATTTGTCCTCTCGTACGACTCACTTACTGCATTATATATATATATATATATATATATATATATATATATATATATATATGACGATTACACTACACTGAATATTCGGCGTGTCATCAACACTAGGATTCGCCAGGCTTATGCTCTACGTACGTATTAAGCACTTTTGAAGTAAATACTTTAAGTTTACACATAAATCTATACTTTCGTATATTAATTTTATGTCAGTAAATGAAGTAGTTATATATATATATATGTATATATATATATATATATATATATATATATATATATATATATATATATATATATATATATATTCTGTTTCCTTAAATGGTGTTTTTATAAGTTGTTTAGATAAGCATTTGATAAATACGTGACTAAATATGTACCGATGACTTGATATTGCAGACTATGGCTTCCTTATAAAATGTATAAATGATAAAATAAATTTGTGAAATTTGGAAAATTATTATGATACAATATATATATATATATATATATATATATATATGTATATGTATATAAATAAGTGAACGTGTCTGTGTATCTGTGTGTCTGTCTGTGTGTACATTTCCCTACGCAAAAACTCTGTCAATTTATGGCTACAAACTCGAAATTTTATATACCTTGTACTGAGGTTTGGGAAAATCGATGTGATCGGTTTTCAGCCAAAAATTTTTCGATTAAGGGGTCAAAGTTTAACGATTAGACCTTTAAGTACTCTACCAAATTCCTCCGACAATTTGGAGTCTAAGCATTTGCAATTTTAGATATCGGTTCCTTAGACATGGACCTAACTTAATAAGTTTGTTTGAGCCCAAAACAATAAATGTTAAGGGGTCTTAATAGGGGTCAAAGTTAAAAACATTGACCGTTATTTTTCGTTTTTTTTTTTTGCTCAGCATACACCTCTAAACACCCGGGCAATTCCGGGCACCCAGTGTAGTGTATATATATATATATATATATATATATATATATATATATATATATATATATATATATATATATATATATATATATATTTACAAATATAGAGATATACAGATAAAAAAGCATTGCATTTGCTTCAGAACATTTGTAAATAATAAAAACGCAATACGTTGCAAAATGTCTTCGATAATTCAGGGAAGAACTGCAAATATATTTTTTACTGTTAAAAATGTAGTCGTGTTTTTCGTTTATCTATTTTTGCGATAATTGATTTTTTCGATCGATCTTCCCGAATTTAATATGCTTGTGCGATGGGAAATATATTGGCAAATATCTTTTGTGTCTTTTGACAAAAACACATTATTTACACAAATTATTCTTGCACTCGCGTACCATCGATTCCAATTAGGCATTTTAAAAAATTTTTTTTTAGATCATTTTTCTCGGTGTAAACTCCGAGGAATTCTCTGATAGTTTTCTATGAAAATGTTTCTAATTTGCACTTTTTTTTTAATTCGTTTCTGTCTTGAGAATGTTCACAGGTAGCAAGTTATGCATCTTTTGAAAAGCGGTTTTTTTTCTTCTTCTTTTTCTTTTTTTTCTTCAAGAAAAAGCGTTTATAATGTTTTATTTGATCTTTATTTTTTTATCGTTTCGCGACTCAAATTTTTTTGTCATTATAATAGGTCATTTTTCTAGGAATGCTACAAATATCTAATATAACACACACACACACACACACACACACACACATATATATATATATATATATATATATATATATATATATATTGTTGTTTTCCTTTGTCGTCTACAACTCATAAGAGTGGCTGAATCTAACGAGATTCAAAGCTGAGACATGATAAGAGCCTCAGATTCTTCCACTGCGCTATCTTGCACGACTATTTAATATATAACGTTTTCCATAGATATTATTTCTTCTTTTTGTTCTTAATACTTTTTGAATAAATTCAATTGTTTATACGAAAGATCGTTGTTACCGAAATGCCAGTTAGAAATAATGTTCCCTTTGACTAATTTGATACGCTTCAATAATGTACAGCATATGTATTGTTTTAAAAATATAATTATCAACTGACACGTGTTTCGTTACCTACGACTCATCAACGTTGCCGAATCTAGCGAGGTTCTAATCGGGATCCAATGAAAGTATTTCTTATGTAAAACGATATGTATATCTATCTAATCATAAAACTCAAATAACCTTGTAACCGGGTGTTGTAACGCAACATCCAGTTTACGACTTCCGGGTGCGCATGCGTACATAAACCTGCACAGCGTAAAAAAATAAAAACAGATCGTTGGACCGATTTATTTCGAACAATGTGTCGTCCGTAAAACAGCGAATATCTTAAATTTATTGAATAAAATAACTTCAAGATATGGGAGGCAAATGCAAAACGGGATTACAAATGAAACGTATAATCATCAATTATATATTATTATCATGGTTGAAGGAGATGTATATCTATAAATGAACATGTGGAATGTGAAAAAGAAAGAAACATTTGATTCATCCTAAGGAGTTAAAATTAACTGTAAACAAAGGGGAACAAACGTTACGTTACTCGATTTAAAAATTGATATTGAATATTTATTTATTCATAAAATGTGTGATAAAAGATAGTTTTTCTCTTTAAAACAATAGAATACACTATTATACATATATGTATACATTCCCATATATATATATGTATATATATATATAAATATATATATATATATGCATATATATATGTATGTATATTCCTAAAATACTAAGCTATAATTCTAAAGTATGCCCTATATATACTTATTTATATCTATCTATCTATCTATCTCGCATCTCGCTCTCTCTCTCTCTCTCTCTCTCTCTCTCTCTATACATATATATATATATATGCACGTATGTACATATACACATATATACATATATATATGCATATATATATAGATACATATACATATGTAGATATAAATATATAGAAAGATATACATATATATAGATAGATATACATATAATATATAGATGTATATGTATATATATATATGTATATCTCTCTCTATATATATATATGTATGTCTATCTAGATATATGTATATCTATTTATGTCTATTTATATATATACATATATATACACATATATATATATATATACGCATATATATATAGATATACATACATATGTAGATATAAATATATAGATAGATATACATATATATAGATAGATATACATATACATATACACATATATATGTATATATGTATCTCTCTCTCTCTCTCTATATATATATATATATATATATATATATATATATATATATATATATATATATGTCATCCTAGATATATGTATATGGCGATTAAGCTACACTGAATATTCCGCGTTTCATCCACTCTAGGATTCTTCAAGGTTAGGCGCATAAGCCTGAAGAGTCCTAGAGTGGATGAAACGCGGAATATTCAGTGTAGCTTAATCCCCATATACATTTTATAACTTACTAACTATTACTAACTCGCTCTACCTACGTATTGAGCACTTTTGAAGTAAATACTTAAAGTTTGCGCATAAATCTACACTTTCGTATATTAATTTTATGTGAGGAAATTAAGTAGTTGTATATGCGTATCTATATATGTATATATATATATATTTTTTTTTATTACAATTTTTACCCCAAACAAGGCACAGTGCCACTTTGAAGCAGGGGGCTACTATTAGGGAATTAATTAGCGGGGTCATTATGAAGGGAGAAGAGTAGAAAGATGTTTGTTAACATTACACTTGAACTTCTGCATATCATTGCAGTTGGGAAAGCAGAATCCCGGAAGGGAGTTCCAAAGACCCGCAGTTCTGGGGAAGAAACTATTGGAGTAAAAGGTTTTCTTGCACCTAGGGATCTCCACTGTAAAGGGATGAGACTTAGTAGCTTGTCGGGTTTGTCGGGGGTAGTTACGTCGGGGAGGTACAAGTGTTTGCAGTTCGTCAGAGCATTCACCATTAAAGTATTTGTAGAACAGGCAGAGGGATGCCACATCTCGTCGATGGAACAGAGGTTGAAGCCTAGATGACAGTTCAGGACCTATCAGGTTGGCGACTCTTTTTTGAACCCTATCCAGAAGCGAGAGACAAGCAGCAGATGCACTAGCCCAAATGTGACAACAGTACTCCATACATGGGCGAATGGTTGCCTTATAGAGGTATAGGATACTGGCAGGCGTAAGTAGTTTTCTAGCTCGGTAGAGGGAGCCAACCTTCCTTGCAGCAGCCTTGGCAATGCTCTCAATCTATCTATTCCAGTTCATATTCCCTGTAAACGTTAGGCCGAGGAGTTTAAAAGAAGTACTTTCAGGCAATGTCTTCTTGGCCATTGCTATTGGTGGTAGAGAAGGGGTCTTGTAGTTATTGAAGGAAACAAGCCTAGTCTTAGCAGCATTGAATGAGACCAACCATTTTTGTCCCCATTCCAGTACGGATTGGAGGTCATCCTCTAGTGTTTCTGCCATTTTCTTGGATATGTGTTCATTTGTTTTCCCCTCATATCTGTTATAGAGAGTGGTGTCATCGGCAAATATACCCATCTCCGAAACAATATTATCAGGGAGGTCGTTTATGAATATCAGGAACAATAGAGGTCCAAGGATAGACCCCTGAGGCACTCCCGCATTTATGTCATATTGTTTGGATGTACGTCCGTCGAGGACAACTTTGATTTTTCTATTACTTAAGAAGGATTTAATTACGTTATGAATTCTTCCAGTGATTCTATATGATCTAATTTTCCTTAGAAGACCATCGTGCCATACCCTGTCAAAAGCCTTACATATATCAAGGGCCACCGCTCTACCCTCCCTGTTTTATCCAATGAACGGTATATACGTTCAGAAACTACAGTTAAGATATCTGCTGTTGAACGGACTTGCCTGAATCCATATTGTTTGTCAGTCAGGAGTTTAGCAGCTGTTAGGTGCTGGACTAGGACTTGATTAACTAAGGATTCAAATATTTTGGCGAAAAGCGGGAGGAGGCTAATGGGGCGATAATTTAGTGGGTCATATATATATATATATATATATATATATATATATATATATAGATGTTGTTTTGTTTTGTTTTTTAGCGATATGTTCTGAATGAATTCAATCATTTACGAAAGTACATTTTTACCTTAATGCGAGTTGGGAATAATTTTCCCTTTTAACCAATTTGGTACCCCCACATGGGGAGCGGTATATATATATATTTTTTTTTTAATGTAATTATCCACTCACACGTGTTTCGTCGTCTACGACTCATCAGAGTGGCTGTATCAAGCGCGATTCGAAATCGGGACCAAACGGTCTCGCTAGATACAGTCACTCTGATGAGTGGTAGACGACGAAACACGTGTCAGTGGATAATTACATTTTAAAAATAGTATATATATATATATATATAGGTATAACTAGATATGCATGTCTCTCTCTCTCTCTCTATATATATATATATATATATATATATATATGTATATATATGTATATATATATATGTATATATATGTATATATATATATATATGTATATCTGTATATATATGTATATCTATTTATATATATATATATATACACACACACACACATATATATATATATATATATATAGATAGATAGATAGATAGATAGATAGATAGATAGATAGATAGATGGTTATAGGGGATACGTTAGAATTATATCTAAGTATTTTAGGAGCACTCGTGTTTCCCTATATTTCATAGATTGTATACACTCGGTATCTTGTTTGGTAATAAAAATGATTAAACAGAAAATATATTTACATTTAAATAAAGTTATATAAAGCATTTTTTTTTTACACAGTGATCACCACTTATCAAGGCCCGGAAGCCACTCAGGGATAAGGGTTATAACATTTATTCGATGCTTTAAAACCATATCAAATTAACCAAAGTAGATTATCAGAACACCCCATGTGTTATGTATAATATATCTAAAAATGCATATATCTTAACAAAATATGTAGAATTAAGTGTAAAATATATTTATAATAACTTTTATTGTTTTATGTTAATTTCATGCATATTTTTATAATATATCTCAAACATTTTTATTAAATTGGTGCTGGGCCAACAGCATATTCTTTTCATTGTTTTGACTCTCGAGTGTGTATCTGTTAATATCTTATTTGTTTTTATATAGACTGATATGGTTCTCGGTTGATTAACCGTGTCTAACTGTGTCGGATATATACTCGAGAGCGAAAACAATGAAAAGAATATGCTGTTGGCATAGCCCTACTAATAATTATAGAAATGGTACGAGAAGACAAGAATGTAAAGTAAAACTAATATCAAATAATACGAATAACAAAGAATGGATTCAACCAAACACTATATAAAATGAAAACATAAGTTTATGGATAAAAGGACGTAGCACACGCGTAAGTAATATTTTTGATAACATGAATTATTGTGCTTAAAGAAGAAAAAAAAACTAGATCCGGTAATTAAAATAATGTTGTTCATGTGTTTAAAGGGGGGATGGTTTTCTATACTGTTTTGTTTTTAAATTAAGTAAACAAATGATGATTCCTCTAAAAATGTTGGTACTATTGTTTGTTCATGTAAAAAAAAAACTATTGAGAGAATAATTGACTTACAGATAAAATAATGTTCCGACTGAAGATATTTGTGTAATAGTTTATAAAGACTGCACGCATGTGGAACTCTGTTCTGTTTGACTGCTTCTCACCTGACTACAACTTGAATGTCTTCAAGTCTAGCATTAACCAATTCCTAATGCACCTCCCTCTTAAGTAAACACTTCATTAAATCTCCACACTAACGTACTGTACTTGCAATAACCCTTGTGCCCACCGTGTAAAATAAAAAAATAAAAATAATAAAGTTAAAAGAAACGTCTAATATATATATATATATATATATATATATATATATATATATATATATATATATATAAAATATATATGGTGACTAAGCTACACTGAATATTCTGCGTTTCATCGACTGTAGGATTCGTCAGGCTTATATATAAAGGAGATTAGAACAATAGTCTAAAGAGCAGAGTGTATTTTCATGTAATAGTAAAATTACTAATTTAATTAAAATACAGGAAAAGAAAAAGTGCTCTTACTTTTAATGGTAGCTTTATTTATGGTGTCTTTTACATATATTAAAAAAAACCCTTCCCAATACTTTTGCTGATGAGGAAACTTTGTTTTTTTAAAAATACTATATGTAAAAATTATTGTCCGTGACTTAATGTCTACTACAATAAAAACATTGTTTTCCGAAACGATCGTACAAATTATTGACTTTGTTGTTGTTCCTTCTTGTGAAACGGATTTTTAATTAAATTCTTCATTACTGAATATATATATATATATATATATATATATATATATATATATATATATAAGCGAGATAAGACACTGATAGAATTCAGATGAAAAATCCTGATAGATATTACTTAAAGTAATACTTTCAAGGAGATGCTAGCCAAAAAGGAAAAGCTCAATATTTAAGAATAGAGCAATATACAAGTTTCGTGGTTAAATTTTAAATTCTGAAAAAAAAACATATAGAGACATATATTCGATTTAAGAATTTATTGTTTGACAAAAGGAATATAGAGAAGGGGTTATTTTAATTTCCCTAATCCATGGATTTTCAACAATGGCACATATCATCAGAGGAAATGAAATGCAGTTAGCAAAAAGTTCAGCTGCAAATGGACTGTATTTTGCTTTTCAGCACAATTATTGAAAATTGTTTTCTAAGTGGTTGTGGATAATTATATGGAGAAAATTATACGAATAGAGAAGTTGATACAACCTGGGTAATCCCTTATCGGAAAAAGTCCAATGTCGTTCAGAGTTATAAATCCAAGTGGGCAGAAAATCGACCCATGACATTGCAGATATATTGTTGTATGTTTTATAGTTTTTTTTACATAGGGGGTTCACCACTAATCAAGGCCAGAATGCCACTCGAGGATAAGTGCAGTGTATCGATGGGATAATATCGTAGTAGTCGTTAGTAGTGGATATTTGGGGAATTGGATTACTTAAGGGGACAGTTCATCAATAATTTGTTTACGTTGGGCTTGAAGAAACCAAATTGTAGTCAGAGAGAAAGCAGACAAACGGGAGAGAGTTCCGCAGGTGTGCAGTTCTAAGAAAGGATCTTTCTTCATGGATATACGTTTTGGTTTAAAGAGTGAGGAACATTATTGACAGTGGTTTCAGGTAGACGGATGTTTTTCATGAAAGTTATACGAGGGGGGACCATGGATGTGAGCCCAAACACGCACTTGCCATGGAACTAACGATAATGTAGTGACAAACTCGCAATGTATTTTCTGTTAGAAAGCGGTTGCAGGGAAGAGAAAAGGGCATGCCCCAATAAGCTATAAAGTCTATTTTGAACTCTGTCAAGGCAAGACAAGCTGCTGCTAGTAGCCCCTGTCTAGATGTGGCAATAGTATACTATCCTTAGAGTACTTGGCTTTTATATAGATAGAGAATTGCACTAGTAGTGAGATATCTACTGAAGCGTTACAATGATCCCATAATTTCTCCAGCGAAGTTGATAACGGATTTGATGTGCGTGTTCCATTTCAGGTCAGGAGTAAAGGTCAAACCTAGAAACTTGTCAAAACACGGAGTATCCTCAAAACGAGAGCCATTTATTTCAATTGATGCCAAATAAGGATCAGCGCGTTGATGTAAAGATAGAAACTTGGTTTTAGATTCATAAAATAGCCAGCTACCTCTTTTCCTATTGTACCACGTGCAAAAGTTCATGGGATGGAGAATCAGAGAGAACTTGAACATTTACAGCGTTTGGTATGTTGCCATACATGGTAGTGTCGTCAGCATAAATGTCCACGAATGATCTAAGGGCGTGTTTTGGGAAACCATTAATGTAGATCAGTAAAAGAGGTGGACCCATATGAATGGGTATTTTAATCGTTATAAATTATCCTTGATTACTGCTGTGTGTTAGAGTCAGTGTTATATGACTAGTAGTTAAAGAGCTAATCGGTTTAATATTTTCATAGGAACAGACATACGTACACTACTGTTTTAGTTATATAAAATTGTATAACAAAAACAGGTAATCAATTAGAAATTATCTCACGAGTATAAAGTTATAATTTTGGTTTGCGTTTGTTTAGAAGATTAATAAAAATTAATTCCACACATTTCTAGGAAATCAATCGTCTTTCATGTCGACAGAATTCAGTTCATACAGAGTGCACTAAATAAATTTTAACGGAATCGATAATCAATTATTTTATAGCTAAATTATCGTGTGTCATTTAGTTCGTCCCACATATCATTCCATATTTACGTATTTCAAAAATAGCATGACTTTAAATTTAAACCATCTGACATAGTAGTTACAATTGAATCATTCGAGCAATAGCTCGATATTTATGTAGGATTTCACTCATATACATATATATATATATGAAGTGCCTTAAATGCTACAATGCCCTTTTTTACCGTTCCAAGAATTCCTGGATTGTCTCAGAGAACTTCCCTTGTGTCACAACCTCTTTAATCTTCTCGGTTGTCTCTTAAGATTTTCCTTGAGCTTAGGGAATAGCCAAAAGTCGCAGTGGACAACGTCTAAACTATAAGCAAGATGAGAAACAGCCATTAAACCCATCTTGGTCAAATAATATGTGACAAGGATGTATTTGTGAACTGGTGCATTTCGCATCGTCAGTGTCTCGTTACTAATCGTATTTACAATTCCAACACTGACAACCAACTGTGCACTAATTGTCTGTATAGACACACAATTTTCCTTATCCATGAAATTCTTTATTTGGCCAATCAACCGTTGTGTTCTTACTTTCATGACTCCTCACACCCTAAACATCATTCCTCACAGACTTCCTGCCTTCCTTGAATCTGTTATGCCACTCGACATCTGATGCTATATTCATACCATATTGGCCAAAAATAGTCTCAAGCCTTAGAACTATGGCATTTTTTCAAAGTTTAAAACATAATTTTATTACATCAAGTTTTTTTTTTCTAAAATCTCTCGCATCCAGATTGTATTTTTTTTAATTCACAAGCGGTGACAATACAACTTTAGTAGGGTGTATTCCATTTACTGTTATAGCTGATAGTTGCACCTGAAATTATAAAAACTTATCAGCCATCACATAAGATGTATAGCAATAACATACTGAAATTTCATGAGACTACGACAATTTTAAATACTTGTACAAACAAATTAATCTGAAAAGTTATTAAAGGCAACTTGTAAATCCTCTATTGCCAGACGGTTTTTTTTACACAGTTATCACCACTTATCAAGGCCCGGAAGCCACTCAGGGATAAGGGTTATTGCAAGTACATTACGTTAGTGTGGAGATTTGATGAAGTGTTTACCTAAGGGGGCGGTTCATTAGGAATTTGTTAACGTTGGACTTGAACACATCCAAGTTGTAGCCAGGTGGGAAGCAGGCAGACGGAACAGAGTTCCACAGGCGTGCAGTTCTAAGAAAGAAGCTTTGTTCATGGAATCCACGTTTTGATTTAGGCACAGATAAAGAGTGGGGGACATTTTTCACAGTGGATTCAGCTAGACGGGTGTTTTTCGTGAAAGATTGGCGAGGGGGAACCAGAGATTGGAGTTCAGACGAGCACCTGCCATGGAAATAACGCTAAACCAAGGATAGGCTCGCAACGTCTCTTCTGTAAGGTAGATAAAAGGGCATCTTCCACTTAGCCACGAATGGTGGCGTAGTTTATAACGACACCAATTGAGGATCTGGACGTTTGAAGTTCGAATCTTGTTCGCTCTTTAAACATCACTCTTACATAGCATGATAGAAGCCATCTCCTGATCCCTCTCGTAAGTAGCTGATGTCTTTCTAAAAATAATTCTGATTATGAATAAACCGTGGAAGCTAATGATAATAATACAATCTTTGGATTCATAAAATACGATGATACTGACCGCATAGGGTGAATACTAGAGTAACCGAGAGTATCAAGACTTGTGCATTTGCCTTATTAATCGTAACGTATTTTTTTTTTTAATTTGGCCTATTGCGGGCCATATTTTATCTGCCACAAAACTGAGTTGTATATAAGAATTTGATCTATTGTTTTAATCTACATTGATTGGAATGGCTATACAGGAAATAGAACTTTTTCTCGTATTATCTATATATTAATACGATAGAGTGTGTGTTCTTTTGTGTGTCAGGCTTACATCCCGGTCGTTTATGTACTTCTCATTCTTTTCGACATTAATTTTACAAAAATTCTTTATAAATTTTCGTTTTGGTCTCGATTATAGCTAATGGCACGTAAAGCATCTTTATATATATATATATATATATATATATATATATATATATATATATATATGTACATATATACATATATATATACGTATATATATACAATATTAAGTAATGTGATTTATAATTTAAAATTTAAAAATCAAATTTTAATTAAATTAAAAATCCGTTTCATCAGAAGGAACAACAACAAAATCAATTATCTGTACGATCGTTTCGGAAAACAATGCTTTTTTATTGTGGTATACATCAAGTTATGTAGAATAATTATGTATAGTTTTTTGGTAAGCAAGGTCTCCTCATCAGCAAATTTTGGAGGGTTTTTATTGAATTTAAAAGACACCATATATATATGCATATATATATATATATATATATATATATATTTCAGAATAAAATATCTAACAATCAATTGCTATGGATGTTATATACTGGTTGTATTTTTGGAAGGGTACTAAATATGTGCGTATATACTCTGTATTACTGTTGTTGTTCGTCTTAGGAGAGCCTTAGTGAGATATCTATAGACAGGGCACACACTTCTATAGGAGCACCAACCTGTAATTCATTTTTGAATATCTCGATAGATAGACTAAGAGATAGTGTGTTTGACATTTGTACTTATATGTTTGTTGTAAATCGTCTAGTGTTTGGAATGACAGCTGATTTCACTTATCAATGAATAACGAGACACTTTCTTATAACACAACTTGGTTTATTTAGTAAACATTCATATATACACAATGCGGCGGTGGAGGAGGTGGTGGGAGATGTGCGGGTTGCTAACGTGACCGGCCGTTCCTCGTTCTCTGTCTCTTTCTCCGTCTCCTTTGTTTTTGTTTACCATCTCACTTTTATGGACTTCCTCGATCTGGTACCCCATAAACAAATTGACGACATTAATCTATAGTGTGACCAGCCTGGCGTTTGCTTTTTCTCTTACTCCCGACCGAATTACGTCATCTCCAGGTCATCACAATTCCCAGGTTACATTTTTGTCAGCCTGAACATGAGTTCATTCGCACCTTGCTCCATAAAACGGCCTGACCCATAAAACGATTTGCGTCATAGGACCAGGTCATCACAATTCCTGGGTTACATTTTTGTTGGCCCGGATTTTGAGATCGTTCGCACCTTGCTTCATCATAACATGGATACTTGTGATTATAAATTTTACAAGATATTACTGGCAGTAATATTCTATAAATTCTATCCCACCTTAATAAGAATTGCTCGATATACGAGATATAGCAAATAAATCAAATTTGAGTCATTCAATGAATTTAAAAAATTTATGACGTGAACTGTTTGAATTTCAAATCAAAAGATTTTATTATTCTTTGTAAGACAAAGAATACATTTGAAATATTTTAACTATAGGATTTCGATAGGATTACATAGAATAATAAAAATCTTTTGATTTGAACTTCAAACATTTCACGTCATCAAATTTTAAATTCATTGAATGACTAAAAATTTATATATATATATATATATATATATATATATATATATATATATATATATATATATATGGTGCTGCACTTCAATCCCTTAAAATTGCCTTAACAGAGCAATCGGGATTGTCCGGTATAAACATCTATATCTATAAATAAGTTATCCCCGAACCACGAAAACAAGTTCCTATTTTTTAATGTGTATCGTTTAGCTGCTATTTTTATTGAATAAAGACCTATAGTAGGACGGTACACAATCATTTGCCCAATCTCGCATTGCTCTGCAGCAATGAGTTTCGAAGCGGTTACAGTTTGAAAAATAGACACGCAGACTCACACAGATAGTGTTTTATATATCAGATTCAAGCGAACAAAAACATGGGCTATACCTAACTTTTATTACGATTAAATATTGGGTAATGTTGTTACTGACGATAATTTTATTATAAACATTATTAGTCTATAACTTCTTAACAAGATTATCATTAATACTTGTATTATTCTTAACCTATCTAGATGCGCATGCGTGGCAACGCGTAATTCATTAATAACACAATTACATATTTTTATTAAAGAACCACCCGCGTGATACTATATACTGCAAAGCAAGAAATTAATTATATGGTGCCACCATATTTGCCGAAGCAAAAGTTTTACTTTCTACCGCTTAAAAAAGTGGCCGGTTTCTCATACAATCATATACCCGTAGGGTATTTCGCAGAGCAGCCAACAAATAGTTATACGAAAAATAAATATATACAAGAAACAAATGTTGCTATAGCCAGTAAAAATTAATTTTATACCTACCTGACTCATTTGTTTTGGTTTTCAAATATTGCTCTTTAATCTAAAAAAAATCATTTTTTTTTCTGAGCTGATTTGAAAAGAAAATAGTGGCATCATCTTTGGAAGAAGCAAGCCTCGTTTTGAATTTCAAGGTTTATACATACTTTGAATTTTTAAAATTCTTTTTTACGAGAGTACCCAGAGTAGTATAAACACCCAAACCTCTTCATGTTAAGAACAGGTTTCAGAATAAACAACCAAATACTCACCATGCTAAGAACGATTTTCAGAAAAAAATACCCCAAACGGCCTCATGTTAAGAACTGATTTCGGAAAAAAAACCCGCAACATTCCCACGTTAAGAACGGTTTTCAAAATAAAACTCCTACCTTCCCATGTTAAGAACGGTTTTAGGAATTAATTGTTATTTGTGTCATTATGTAACAAAGGAAATCTATTGAGGTAGTTTACAATATAGACTTTGCTTCGTTGAAAGTCAGGTTATGGATCTGAGCAACTTTCCGAAATTTTGCAAGGTTTTCGTCATGCTCCTTTTGCTTATTTCCGACCATAACTATATTGTCAACATATGCATGAACTCTCTGTGGCTTATGTTGATTGATGATGTTGCCCATCGTTCTTTGGAAACAAGCGACACCATTAGTGACGCCAAACGGAACTCTACAAAGCTGAAATAATTTTCCGTTCGCCTCAAAGGCAGTGTAGATTTTCTCTTCCTATCGAAATCTCATCTAAAAAATTAAAAAAAAAAAAAAAAAAAAAAAACTAACAGCCAGCCATGGTTCTCTCCACAATGTGCTGCTGCCATCGCGCACAGAAATCACTTTTTCCATAGCTTCCAAGTTAATAGATGTACTGAGACTAAAGCGGCCTTCAGGACTGCCAGCAACCACTGTACAAGAGTAATAAAAACTGCAGAATAGCTATATGCTCCGTCCGTTAAATCCAAAGTAGCTGAGCAGCGGCTTGGTTTCTACGAGTTTTTGGCAAATAGCAAATAGGACCCTGAACAAAAGCGTGCTTACTATCCCAACCATCATCAATGGACCAGAGATCATCTCGTCAGCATCAGACAAGGTCAAACTATTGTCCAAGAACTCTGCATCTAATTTTACCCTATGCGACGAAGGCCATCAACTCCCCGTATTTCCTCCTATAACAGACAACACACTATGCAACATACACATATCTGTGCTTTAGGCCGCCAAGATAATCAAGAACCTTGATTCTAGTAAAGCAACTGGCACTGACGGCATTCCAATGATAGTGTTGAAAAAGCTTCAACTAGAACTTGCGGCCATACTTACAAAACTTTATATACGCTGCCTTTAGGAGAAGTGCTTTCCAACACCCTGGAAAACCTCATCAGTATGCCATGTATTAAAAAATTAAAGTGATACGTCATCTTCCTCTCAGTACAGACCAATAAGTCTACTGTGGGTCATCTTCCTCTCAGTACAGACCAATAAGTCTACTGTGGGTACAGATCAATAAGTCTACTGCTGGAATCCATATTAAATAGAGAAGTAGTCAACACCTCAGCAGAAATAACCTTCTTAGTGACATGCAATATGGTTTCCGTTCTGCTAGATCTACAGATGATGTACTAACGGGTATATCTCATAGAATTAGCGAGTCTCTCGACAAAGGCGTCCTTGGTGTTATTCATAAGTTTTATTGTGTTTATATTTTTAATGTATGCCCTGCTAAAACTAAAAATTGCTAATTTCTCTCTACTCTATCTGTATTTACATAGTAAGCGTTCGGGTTTCAATGTCTGTTCCCCTATAAAGCCTTCTCACTAAAACGGTTATTCCTAAAAAAAACGCGGCAAACAACTTCTTTCTCTTTATATTATTATATATGAACATTCAAAAGAGACAGAAAAATATAATTTTAAGAGTTTAACGGTTAAACACACATATACATACCTCGTTTTTTTATTTTTTTATTTTTTGTTATTTTTCGTATGAGATGAGCAAAAGGAGGTGTAACTGAAGAATCGAAATCTTACGATTTAATAAGATAATCTTATTATTATGAACTAATCTTATTAATGAACTATTATTGTATTTTCATGGAAGGTGTTTAACTGAGCTTCAGTCTATGGTTCTCCCTCGCCAAACTTTCACAAGAAACACTCGTCTAGCTGTAAACACTATCAATAATTACCCCCACTCTTTATCTGTGCCTAAACCTAAACGTAGATTCCATGAACAAAGCTTCTTTCTTAGAACTGCACGCCTGTTGAATTGTCTTCCGTTTTCCTGCTTTCCGGCTGACTACAATATGGTTGTGTTCAAGTCTAACGTAAATAAGTTCTTGATGAGCCGTTCTATATAAGTTATCAAATTTACCAAATTTTCATTACTAATGATTACTATATTGTTCAATGTCTACTGTACACTCTTTAACCCTTATCCTTGAGTGGCCTCTTGGCCTTGATAAGTGGTGATGCCTATGTAAAATCAAATAATAATTTTACGAATAATGGTTCATTAACAAGATATTTAATTCGTTCATTATCGTTTTTTTTGTTTGTGTAGACGTTTCACCTTGGCAGCACATAATTCAGTACTAGTAGTATAACATGCTTCTAATAAGGAAACCACACGTGTGATTGTGAATGCCGCGAGAAACAGCAATTGTATGGTAATACACTTTGAGAAAAGAAGGCGTTATATGTGCAAGAACAACGACGCAGATTAAGTACACCTCCTACAAACTGGCCACCTGCTCCATATGGGAAACACAGTAATAGTATGCACGGTAACTCTTCCGTTAAATACTATTATACGAACGTCGATCCAAAAGTAAGTACTTGTTTTTTTTACTATAAAAGTGTACGAGCTACGAAAACGGGTGTGCAAGCATCTAATTAAGCGGCCTTTTATGCTCTAGAAATAATTATTCCACATAGTAAATACCATTATTGCTGCGCTTTTGTTAGTGATGAAGGATGGCGTTGCATGCACGTCTGGGGCACGTTTTGCCATAAATGGGCGTTTCAAATTGAAGTTTCCTACTTTTATCGCTGGAAAAGTTGAAGAGCTACGAAGACGAGAGTGAAACCATTTAAACGAGACGCATATTATTTTATTAAATTTTCTATATATTCAACACCAGGCTTTATGAAATCTCAGACTACATCCTTTGTGTGCGTGGCACTGTTCTTTCATATGTTTAAAATTCCTCAATGAATATCGATGATCGATAATCGATATAACCTGATGAAAAAGAAACACGCGTTTTTGAAAAAAAAAAGTTAACATCCCTAGTGCATTTGAAAACTTTTATTAAAAAACAAGCCGAAAGGATCAACATATAAAATCAATAGTTGGTTATTTGATACGACAGGGGCGCGTTAGAAATTAGTTTTTTTCTTTAGAGCACAATTGAAGAATAGTACTTGAGTTTTGGGTTTTACACATTTCATTAAGCCATATATATAATACATAAGTAGATGTTAAGTCACATATATTTTCACAACTTATATATATATATATATATATATATATATATATATATAGATAGATAAGTTGTGAAAATATATATGGCTTACTATCTAGCTCTACTTATGTAGTGAGAACTCTTGAAGTAAATACTGAAAATTTACGCATAAAATGAAACTTTCGTATAATAATTTCTGTGATTAAATGATGTCATAGTTATATATATATATATATATATATGTGTATATATATGTACATATATATATGATGATTACAATGTCTTGTCAGGCGAGTACCACTCCCTCAGACATTTAAAATCCATTAGTCCAAATGCCTGAAGGAGTATCTATACAAAGATGATGCTACAGTCTTAGCTTTGTACGACAGCTACGTCTCTCTCTCGGTTCAAAATGTTGAGATCCAGCAACAAGCAAGAGCAAGATAGTTTAATTTAATATATATATATATATATATATATATATATATATATATATATATATATATATATATATATATACATACATATATATATATATATAAATTATGAAATGAACAATAGATTTCTACTGCGCAATATAGATTACAACGTATTGTGGACCTCTTCCTGGGAGGTTACATATGCAGATTCATCGCCGTGTATCATAATGGGTGTTGCAACCTCTATCTCACAGAAGAGATGTTGCGAGTTTGTCTCTGATGTATTGTTATTTTCATGGAAGGTGTTCAACTGAGCTTCAATCTATGGTCCCCCCTCGCCAAACTTTCACAAGAAACACTCGTCTAGCTGTACACGCTATCAATAATTCCCCCCCCACTCTTTATCTGTGCCTAAACCTAAACGTAGATTCCATGACCAAAGCTTCTTTCTTAGAACTGCACGCCTGTGGAATTGTCTTCCGTTTTCCTGCTTTCCGGCTTACTACAATATGGTTGTGTTCAAGTCTAACGTAAATAAGTTCTTGATGAGCCGTTCTATATAAGTTAACAAATTTACCAAATTTTCATTACGAATGATTACTATATTGTCCAATGTCTACTGTACACTCTTTAACCCTTATCTTTGAGTGGCCTCTTGACCTTGATAAGTGGTGATTCCTGTGTAAAAAAAAAAAAAACTACAGCAGGCAAGTAAATGATTTGATTGTAAATTTTGCGATTTCCCATATTCCAATGTTACAGGAAAAGGGATGCCCTTTTCGATGTAAATAAAAATAACATTAAATTAGTAGGAAATGAGATAAGGTAAGCCGAGACTCGAACCTTGTAATCAAGGTAACGAAATAGATAATTGGAAATCGGACTGTTAAAAAGGCATATTATTAAATTCTATTATAAATTGTTAGATATTGTTTCTTTCGTAAAAAGAATTGATGGTGCGTTCTTTTACAAACCTGAATGTTACAAAATGCAGCTAAAAAGAATGAACAATACGAATTAAAAATGTATCGTTATAAAATAGGTTAGTTGAGAATTCTTTGTTATCAAAAGTCTGTGTGGAAAATTTTGAATTGATCACGTTTTGAAACACACGGAGGGATTCTCAATATAGTCTCATCAGGCAGTAGTTGAGGCAGAAGAGCTTGAGTCAGTACCTTGTAATTACAGCAATGTTTCAGCATTGTTAAGCTGATTTTTACTATCGACATTTTCCGACATTCTCCTATGTTCGCAGCCATTATGGTCAGTGGATCGTCCTTCCTCAACTGACTAACGACTGCCGAATCCTCTCTGACTACCAAATATTGACTAATTTCTACAGATCTCTCATTACAGACTGTTTCGCTGTATCACACCTCATCAGGGCGGCTAGATAAGCCAGGATTGAAACTATACCGCCTAAACGACAGTCGACGCTTCCAACGGTTACGATATTCGACTGCTGCTATGACGGCATGTGAATAAACAACGTTTAAACATTGTCCAAACGCCTAAGCTCTATTTATTGAGTCTGCTAGTCAGTCAGTTAGAGAGATAGATAGATAGATAGATAGAGAGAGAGAGAGAGAGAGAGAGAGAGAGAGAGAGTTAGAGCCAGAGTCTTTGCGAGCGAAGGAAAGAACATTAAACGTCATCAACATTCGACCGGTCCAATGAGTGAGCAGAAGAGAAGGGTTGAGCGCAATTGAGTTGGGTTGAATTGGAGAGGCCTTCGGAAATGGACAGCAGAACGTTTAAACTATGTAAATCCAAATGTGAATTCCTGACGTCATCAGCATTCGACCGGTCCAATGAATAAAGAATCATCATTGTGTTTTTGTAAAACTGTTGTCATGTGTCATCTTCATCACTCAAAAGATAATGGGTTAATTATCTTATGAACATTGCGTAACCCTTCCAAGAATATGTATCTCTTCTTCTTCTTCTTCTTCTTCTTCTTCTTCTTCTCCTCCTCCTCCTCCTCTATATGTGTTATAAAAAATATAAGAACTGCATCTATCACCCTATCACCCTCTCTAATATATGTTATAAGAATCCACAGAACTGTATAAATGTCGTCTCCCCCCTCTCTCATCACTATCGTCATAACTGTTATATGTATTGACCCAATATGAACTCAGCGTCATCCTACAAATGTCCCCCGCTACACAACACTAATACTCAATGAAAATATAAGAGGTTAAAATATTCGTCATCCGCAATTACAATTTCTAGGAACGTCCCTGCTAGCATATCTTCTTTTATCTATCTATCTTCTATCTTCTATACTCCTATAAATTCGTGTTTCTTTTGTGTGCATTGATATTACTATTAAAACCCCTCCTTTCTATTTATTTAAAAAGAAAATACAACTTTGTTATATATGGGTCCTGGAATTGCATTCACTAGCAAAAGATCTAGCTTATTTACATATTCTTTTAAACATTCATTTTAATTAATTCCCTATTAGTTGCTTCGGTTTTCTAATGAGATAATCATCTTTAGTTAACTATTACGTGTAATTATATTCATGCAGATATTCTACATGATTTATACCTGCTATATATTTGCGTAAAAAGCTTACAGTAAGCATAGAATTGTTTCCATATATATTCATGTATACGTATATATTTTTGCTTAACAAAGGTTGCCCACACAAGTCATCCTGGGGTCTTTGGTCTACAGACATGAAACGTCATATATAAGATATTTGAATCCATTCAAAACATTTATATCGGAAAAATCGGTACAAAAATGCTAAAATTAAAAAAAAAAATCAATTTGCTAGGTGAAGGTCGAACGCCGGCATTACGAATGCATAAAGTAGTAGCTATTAGTTCATGTTTTAAGTGTTTTAGCCCTGCTGTAAACATGTTTTCATAGCCCAGTCATTTACGGCAGAGGCAAAATAAATCGTGAGCTGAGCGTTTTGGTTTCGATTCTCGGTTGTGGCGCATGAGTCTATTTTTTTATACTTTTAAAATCATTACTATATATTGAATCCAATCTCTCTCTCTCTCTCTCTCTCTCTCTCTCTATATATATATATATATATATATATATGTATGTATATATATATATATATATATATATATATATATATATATATATATATATAAAGTGAAAATCTCTGTCTGGCTTTCTGGTAATTAAAGAAGACTGTTATACAGACGAGCATTACTTTACATATTCACATTTTTAATCTATACATATATCACAATATTCTATGGATCTATATTAAAAAACCTTGTTAAACTTTGTGGCATATTTCCATTCTATGGAGGTCAGGGGCGCACGAACACACAATAATTTTATTATACCATATTTCTTCAAACTGAAACATAATTATCAAAGTATACTTACGCAAATAGATATAGAAAAGTCTTTGTTAAAGTTTGTGGCATATTTCCATAGAGTACAGAAATGAACGCAGGCCCCAACATTTTATTATACCATCCCTATTTAAGTTAAAACATACTTATCAAAGTATCTACATCTATATCAAAAACTCTTGTACACGTTTTTTGTTTTTCATTTTTTATTTCCATACTTTGGAGCCAGGCGCGAACGCATACCCCAACAATTTTTATGAACCACAGTTCTGCAAGATCAAACATACCCATTCCTAATCCTCGATACATCTTCTATCATTATATGCAATCAGTTTTTTTAAAAAAGTCAACCATATAGGATCTTATTCGTGACCAGACACACACACAAAAGTTCAACTTCATAGTATATATATATATATATATATATATATATATATATATATATATATATATATATATATATATATGTTTAGGTGAATATCCAAGAAAGCCCTGCGTATTTCTCTCTGCATTTCATCATATATATATATATATATATATATATATATATATATATATATATATATATATATATATATATATATATATACTGCATGTTCATAGATATATTGACTGATCAGATGATGCGCTCATAAACATATCAATTAACCAATGAACATTCACTTTACCACAGTATTAGCAGACGAACAATTTTGATTGAAAATATTATGTTTTGTGAGAACGTTAGGCCGCCTTATTGAAAAAGATGAACAAAAAAGAATAGACAGAGTATAGTGTTGATACTCAACTAGACCTGTAGAAATATAAGAATGCTGCCCGAGTATGAGCACAATTCAACCATATACAAGCATGAATTTGTTTTGCGCGTTTTAGTAAGTTAAAAAATATATATATACACATGTATATACACATACATGCATATTTATACACATACATATACATATATATGCATATACATATATATATATATACATATTCACATATATACACATACATGTACATATACATATATATATATGTATACATATATATAGTAATTTGTAAAATATATATGGCGATTAAGCTACACTGAATATTCCGCGTTTCATCCACTCTAGGATTCTTCAGGCTTATGCGCCCTAACACTAACCCTAACTCTAAGCTGAAGAATCCTAGAGTGGATGAAACGCGGAATTTTCAGTGTAGCATAATCGCCATATATATTTTATAAATTACTGACTCGCTCACCCTACGCATTGAACACTTGTGAAGTAAATATTTAAAGTTTAGGCATAAATTAATACTTTCGTATATATATTTTATGTGAGTAAATGAAGTAGTTATATAAATTATATATATATATATATATATATATATATATATATAGATATAGATATAGATATATATAAAATAGTAAATAAGCTCCCGACAAAGATACGTCCGTGATAAATGTTGTCGCATGTTTTATTTTCTGTAAGGTAAATGTCTTTACATAATGTTCTATTGTTAAAGTGTTTTTTATTCAATAAGTCTGAAGAGAGACTGGTTATGAGAAAATTTGCAAACGAAATAATGTTTGAATTTCTGTAATTAGTATTTTGGTCGCTATCAATTCGTTCTTTGAAGTCTTGGTCTTGTTAATACAGTATATATATATATATATACATATATATATATATAATTTATATAACTACTTCATTTACTCACATAAAATATATATACGAATGTATTAATTTATGCCTAAACTTTAAGTATATCGCGATTCACCTAGATGTTGTTTTGTTTTCGTTTTAGCGATATGTTTTGAATGAATTAAATTATTTACGAAGGTGCATTTTTACCTAAAAGCGTGTTGGGAATAATTTCCCCTTTTAACCAATTACGTACCCCCACATGGGGAGCGTTATATATATATATATATATTATTTTTAAAATGTAATTATACACTGACACGTGTAGTCGTAGACGACGAAACACATACAACATAATATATATATACCGCTCCCTATGTGGAGCTCCCAAATTGGTTAAAAGGGAAAATTATTCCCAACTCGCATTTAGGTACAAATTCATTCAAAACATATCGCTAAAATCAAAACAAAACAACATCTAGGTGAATCGCGATACATCCAGACAGTTGGCGAGATGGTCCAGGGGTAAGGGTTTAGGCTCATTACAGTTGGGTCCCGATTTCGAATCTCGCTAAATACAGCCACTCTGACGAGTCGTAGACTACGAAACACGTGCCAGTGGATAATTACATTTTAAAAATAATATATATATGTATATATATATATATATATATATATATATATACATAAATATATTTATATATGTATATATATATATATATATATATATATATATATATATATATATACACACACGAATACCCTAACTAGTTACGAAAATTCACCACGTGTTGGGTTTAAGAAAGCATAAAACACATCCATCTCAGTTCATGAAAATCACGCTTGAAGTAACATACATTGCTTAAACAGGAAATAAATAATGAACTTACTTTAGGTTTGATACAGAACTTGTTTCAGCTATTTATAATTGAAAATATATTATATTAATATTATTATAATTAAATTAAAAATAAAATAAATAAGTCAAGTTTAATTAATATGCCTTCATAGCATCATTAGTACGACTCTGTTAAAACAAATAAGTAATATCATCTGTTTATTAAAGTAGATATTATTTAATGTAATATGCAAATGTTGGTACTCATTGAATGTAGATTTCCCATGAATAAATATCTATATCGAAATCATGCTGAAATAAATGTGTGTATGAGTTCGTTTATAGTATGAAAATTAATTTTTGAAACGGTCTCCCTTTGGTACACATAAATTAAATTGTGAACTGACAAACCAACAGGCATGATTACGTCTTTATTATAAGATACTTACATTTTATTTTCCTATTAGTTTTCTATAATATTCGGCTGGTTTGGTTAAAATTCTGTATGGACTGCTTTGGAAATTTGCAACGAAATTATTAGAGATTCATAGAGGTTAGTACCAAAATACCACATTTACTCTTTGTTTTTTTTTGGGGGGGAAACTACAGTGCAGGTCTAGCTGAAGAATTTGCATTGCCTATTTCTATAATGGACTGCAGCGTATTACTGATTATAGTCTCTGTTCTAACCACGATTATTTATAGGGATTTGTATTTAAAAATTAAAATAATTTACAATTTTTTAAAATTAAAATATAATTATTATGGTCATTATTTCCTTGTTACTTCCGCTTTGTTTTTCCACTGACTAAATGTTTCAAGGTATAACACAGTTTGCTGTCCATTTTTTTTTCTGCAGCCGATTATGGTTTTCTACTTATTTCTTTACAGCGCTTTGCCGGTCGATTCCTTCGCTGCACATATAAACCTATTGTTTGCATATCTCGAAATTGAATTTTATATGGTTTCACTTTGCTATCTGATCCAGATGTTTCTTTTTCTTCCATGTAGAGGAATGCCAAACATAATACGTTTTATTTGGCGTTTGACACTTTTAGCTTTGCTATCGCTGCATTAGAGCTCCACATGTGTTGTTATATATTCAAAGAAGGTATATTTCATTGAACGTTTTTGCTTTATATTCATATGCAACTTCTAACTCGTAATAATACTGAATACTTCGGGAAAGAAATGGTAAATTCAAGTGCAATACCTGTTTAGACTGTTGGCCTGATAAGAGCTGTGATAATAGCAGTTACTCTAGTTTGCTATCTGATCCGGATGTCTCCGAGCATAATGTTTTCCATTTTGCGTTGTGGCTCTCTTTGCTGTAACATTTTTTGCATTGAGTTTTCATGCTTCCCCATCATATGAAATTAAATAGTAAAAACGTACATTTTTTTTTACTAAAAGCATCTACAAAGAAATTTCTCATCAGCCCAGTCGTTTTTTTTTTCTTGGTTCTCGAAGCTTATCCATATTATAATTAGAATGGACAGCGTGTTATTCATCTGCAACTACTCTGCCATTTTATGAGATGACACGCCGAACCGACCGCATGAATAATAGATCCACTATATATGTGAGTCTCCTCATGTTCTCTTAGATATTCTGTTTTTGA
Organism: Euprymna scolopes; assembly: GCF_053919585.1. Taxonomy (NCBI): domain Eukaryota; kingdom Metazoa; phylum Mollusca; class Cephalopoda; order Sepiida; family Sepiolidae; genus Euprymna; species Euprymna scolopes. Next base: position 86,153,129 of record NC_136519.1, on the reverse strand, counting down.
TATTTTCCTGATAAGAAAGTCCGAAGAATATTGTTTCAGCAAATAATGAAGTTTTGGATGGGAAAGAAATGATCATTAAGAGTTTTGCTAAATTAATATCCACGCATGTCACAGAGGCTGCAAAAACAAAAAATAAAGAATCCAAATAACTTCGCAGTTATCTCATTTTCTTTGCAATTATCGAGTAGGGAATATCCCTCCTTGTTATTGTAAGTGGCCAAAAATGTCTGATAATAGTTACGAGCTTCTTGGCAGGCAGATTTCAAATGATGTTGATATGAAAAAAAAATATGGAGTAAATAAGATTCCAGCATCCCAAATGAAACTGCCAGATAATTAAATCAAAAATAAATTATATAAATAAAATGTAAATAATATCTTAATAGGGTAATTTAAAGGATTTTCTTTTCAATTTTCACCCCAAACAAGGCACAGTGCCACTTTGAATCAGGGGGCTACTATCAGGGACTTAATTAGCAGGGTCATTTTGAAGGGAGATGAGTAGAAAGATGCTTTTTAACATTACACTTGAACTTCTGCATATCAGTGCAGTTGTGAAATAAGAATCCCGGAAGGGTGTTCCAAAGACCCGCAGTTCTGGGGAAGAAAATATTGGAGGAAAAGGCTTTCTTGCACCTAGGGATCTCTACTGTAAAGGGATGAAACTTAGTAGCTTGTCGGGTTTGTCGGAGGTAGTTACGTCGCGGAGGTACAAGTGTTTGCAGTTCGTCAGAGCATTCACCATTAAAGTATTCGTAGAAGATGCAGAGGGATGCAACATCTCGTCGATGGGACAGAGGATGAAACCTAGATGACAGTTCAGGACCTATCAGGTTGGCGACTCTCTTTTGAACCCTGTCCAGGAGCGAGAGACAAGCAGCAGATGCACCAGCCCAGCTTAACAACAGTACTCCATACATGGGCGAATGGTGGCCTTATATAGGTGTAGGATACTCTCAGGCGTAAGTAGTTTTCTAGCACGGTAGAGGGAGCCAACCTTTTTGCAGCAGCCTTGGCAATTCTCTCAATGTATCTATTCCAGTTCATATTCCCTGTAAGCCTTAGGCCGAGGAGTTTAAAAGAAGTACTTTCAGGCAATGTGTTCTGGGCCATTGCTATTGGTGGTAGAGAAGGTTTATTGTAGTTATTGAAGGAAACAAGCTTAGCAGCATTGAATGTGACTATCCATTTTTGTCCCCATTCCACTACAGATTGGAGGTCATCCTCTAGTGTTTTTGTCGTTTCCTTGGATATGTGTTTATGTGTTTTCCCCTCATATCTGTTATAGAGAGTGGTATCATCGGCAAATATACCCATCGCCGAAACAATTTTATCAGGGAGGTCATTTATGAATATCAGGAATAATAGAGGTCCAAGGATAGACCCCTGAGGTACTCCCGCATTTATGTCATATTGTTTAGATGTACGACCGTCGAGGACAACGTTGATTTTTCTCTTAAATAAGAAGGATTTAATTACATTATGAATTCTTCCAGTGATTCCATATGATCTAATTTTCCTTAGAAGACCATCGTGTCATACCCTGTCAAAAGCCTTAGATATAACAAGGGCTACCGCTCTACCCTCACCTGTTTTGTCCAATGAACGGTATATACGTTCAGAAACTACAGTTAAGATATCTGCTGTTGAACGGGCTTGCCTGAATCCATATTGTTTGTCAGTCAGGAGTTTAGCAGCTGTTAGGTGCTGGACTAGGGCTTGATTAACTAAGGACTCAAATATTTTGGCGAAAAGCGGGAGGAGGCTAATGGGGCGATAATTTAGTGGGTCAGTTCTTTCATCAGAATTCTTGAAGACTAGTACTATAGAGGCGGTTTTCCAGCAGTCGGGAAAGCAAGATTCGTTAAGGCATTATTGTAAAGTTTGGAGAGAACTGGAGCAACCTCGGCAGAGCATTTTTTTAATAGCACAGCCGGGATGAGATCTGGTCCACATGCTTTTGAGGTGTCTAGGTTTTTTCATAATAGCATGTCCCTGAGAAGGGGTGATTTTCAAATCGTCTAGTGTGGCGTCTGTTCGCAGAAGAAAATCAAGGAGGGAGTTGTGTACCGAGTTCAGTGTGGAGTCTGAGGCAAACTGACTGACAAGCAGATTAGCCTTGTCAGTTGCTGTGCAAGCTACCTCAGGTTGTTTGATAGTGGGGGAATAGTTGACTGTCCATTATTTACTACGCTGTTGTAGATTTTCCAAAAATCCCGGGTTCCTACTAAAACAAATAATTAATATCATCTATTTATAAAAATATATTTTTTTAATGTAATATGCAAGTGATAGTCCCCATTGAATGTAGATTTCCCTTGACTAAATAGTATATGTAGAAATAATGCTGAATTAAATGTGTATATAAGTCCGATTACACTATATAACAAGTGAAGCATGCATAGTCCCTCATGAGTGCAGAATGAACGAGGCACAAAAAGATAAGTAAGTTCAGCATTTGCCCCCTTCCTCGTTTACTCCCCCCATCCCCAGGGTACGTGAAATCTTCGTGAAAATGAACAAATCTAAGTTCTAAACCATGTAAAAAAAAAAACGAAATTACTTGGTCAATAATTTGCCCTCCCCCCTCATTTAGTCTTAAAGAGTCCCCAAAGCCTTACCATATTTAAATTCGAGTTCAGCACCATGCAAAACTGCTAAATAAACATACACAGTACAATTTGGGCAAATATGGTAAAATAGTCCCAAAAATAGAAATGTTTCATTAGCCCTAAAAGAGCCCCTGGGTCACACCCAAGAGTTATCGTGATATACAGACAAACAAAATTATAAAGAACTTAGTTACAACTTTGCAGAAAGTTTTATAACAATCCAAGGAATCAATTTTTAGCCATCTTAATCCAAAGGATCTCTAAGGGGGCTACTGGAGTTTTCCCGGAAAATACTTTCTGTTAATTATTACTCATATCATGTTTAATGTTTGTGCAGAATTTTTTAAAAAATCCCAAGGCATAATTATTAAAAAAATGTGTGGACAATCCAACGGACGAACGGATAAGCGTTTATTTACAGGTCCGCACTACTTTTGTCGAAAGACCAATAAAAGAAATCGTAATTATATATACCTATATTTGGTTTAGTTTAATTTTTCACGGTATATTTTTATTCGCGGCAGATTAAAAATAGAAATACATAACGTACCGTTAGCAAGATAAAAGAAAAATGATAGAAACATATAAACATAGCAAGATAAAATAACATGATAAGTACATAATTAATATATACATAAGTAATATATACATAAGTAATATATACATAAGTAATATATACATAAGTAATATATACAAAAACATAAGTAATATATACAAAAACATAAGTTATATATACATAAGTAATATATACAAAAACATAAGTAATATATACATAAGTAATATATACAAAAACATAAGTAATCTATACAAAAACATAAGTAATATATACATAAGTAATATATACAAAAACATAAGTAATATATACAAAAACATAAGTAATATATACATAAGTAATATATACAAAAACATAAGTAATATATACATAAGTAATATATACAAAAACATAAGTAATATATACAAAAACATAAGTAATATATACAAAAAAATCGACTGACACACATGGCATGTAACTTTGGTTACCACCCCAACAAATTGATCGACCAATCCTTTCGCTAAGTCCCAAGAGACAATGGCTACCCCTGTAAAAGTATTTGCTGGAGTAATTGTGAGGGTAAGGTTGGGCAATCACTTACCATACCTCATCTTGAGTCCAGTGGTGAGGGGAAGCGTAAAACGACTGGAAACAATGCAGAGATAAGCGGAGAACACATACATTACATGGAATTCCTAATTAGTAACCCATTTTAGTAATGACCACGTTGAATGTTGTACAGCTTAGGTGATCTGACAAGAACCGGTGTGTCAACGTAATTATACCGTATAAATCCAGTGTAACTCGGATATAAGATAATCGAATATAAGAAAAACGGATATAACAGAGATTTTATCTGGTCCAAAATAAAAGCCTGTGTTAATGTAGAGTGGAACCCTGATATAATATCCAAAATAAAAGAGAGATCCATTCTATATTGCCACACACACAGACACGTATATATATATATATATATATATATATATATATATATATATATATATATATATATATATATACTAGCAGGGGTACCCGGCGTTGCCCGAGTGTTTGTTTCCGGGACGGGGGGGGTAAAAATGTTATGGTAGGTAAGTAGGAAGGATCAAACCCGGAGTCATGAGTAAAAGTAGGAAAATAAAGTGTGAAAAAAAACAAAAAAAACATCTGCAACGTTAACAGTTCGGCCACCAAGAAAAGTCCATTCCAGTTGTTTAGGGAAAAAAAAACGACTACGGTAGGTCGGCGCGAACATGAAAATATAATGTGAATTGTCCAGCACGCTAACCACTACGCCACAGAGCACTGCAGCTTAGTTTAGTGATTTTAAATAACTTCACATGAAAGAATTACGAAGCCAAACCGGTGTTCTCTTCTCAACTGTTCCTTGTGAACGATCCCCAAACGGTGTTAAGTGGTGGCAGGGGGAGGAGGAATTTATTAGAGAGAAAATATTTTACCACTTCCATTGATCTTAACCGATTTTGGCCGTGACTTCTCAGCAGAAAAAGTATAGAAATCTAAGATTATCGAGGAATTTGAGAAATAATAAGCCTATAACACACCTCAGATATTGTTCTGCCGTTTGTGCATATTATATTTGCATTAAATATTTTGATTTTTAATCCTATTAAGGTCAAAATCCGACGGGGAAAAATGAGTTCATTTTATTTATATAGAGAAGAAGAAGAAGAAGGGAATATATATATATATATATATATATATATATATATATATATGTATGTGTGTGTGTATGTATGTATATATGTATGTACGCATATATATGCGTGTATGTATATAGATATGTGTGTATGGATATATGTATATATATATATATATATATATATATATATATATATATATATATATGTGTGTGTGTGTGTGTGTGTGTGTGTATATCGAGGGTGAGCAAAAATAGCGGGCACAAACTCTAATTAGGCTCGGTTTCAAGTGTTTTGTTCGAATGAAATGAAACTTTAGTTTATCATATTCAAAACATCACATCAAAACACTAGGGTATTTGGCACGTTTCCCCCGTTGACTGCAAAATGGTCAGAAAAACATTTGAATGCCCTCTTTTTGTTAGGGGGGTGGGTCAGCCTGTATATGTATATATATATATTTGTATGCATATATTTGTGTATACACATGTGTATATATATATATGTATGCGTATATATGTATGTGCATATGTTGATGTATATATGTGTATATATATGTAGTATATATATGTATGTATATATGTATATATATGTATGTATATATGTATATACATGTATGTATATATGTGTATGTATATATATGTATGAGTATATGTATATATATGAAAGTATATATGTATGTATATAAATATATGTACGTGTATATATATATTATATGTATGTATATAAATATATGGAAGTGTATATATGTGTATGTATGTATATATTTATGTATATATATGTATATTCGTATGTATATATGTATGTATATATGAATATATGTATGTATATATGCATGTATGTATATGTATATGTGTGTATATGTATTTGTGTGTATATGTATATGTGTGTATATATGTATGTATATATGTACATATGTATGTATATATGTATATATATATATATATATTCATGTATATATGTATACTAATGTATATATATATGTATATATATACGTATATGCATATATATAAGAATATGTATATATATGTATATATGTATGCATAGATATATATATATATATGTACATATATATGCACATGTGTGTATATATATATATATATATATATATATGAGTATATAAATGTATGTACATGTATGCATGTGTCTATGGATATATATGTACGAATATATGTAGGTATATGCATGTATATATGCATATATTTATATATGTATATATATATGTATATATATATGTATATATGTATATGTATGTTTATATATGTATGTTAATATATATGTATAAAATGTATGGTTATATATGTATACATATGTATGTATATATATATATACATATATATATATATATACATGTATTTATTGAGATTGTCGGACTGACTTCCTCATCTTGGTTGTTATAGTCACGATCTTTCGACCGTTTTGCCCTCCAGCCTTCATCTAGTGGTAAATTCCCTTACCCTTCTCTAAGCTGGAAGCACACACTAACCCTAAGACCGCGTTCTGGAGTTAAAGTAACTGCCGAGCATTTAAACTCGGAGCAAGTATATAATATTATATAGATATAATATATATGTCAAAAAATCTTTAATTCATTACCCACACAACAGCAGCCGTAGAGCGCAATGGTGAGAGAATTTACTGTCATTGGGGCGGTCGGGCTTGGATCCTTTCTTAAAGTAATTGCCTCTCTTGCCACACGAGTGAGTGAAACACCGAAACAGTAATGTATATCGATGGCTATATATATATATATATATATATATATATATATATATATATGTGTGTGTGTGTGTGTGTGTGTACGTATGTATATGTGTGTGTATTTACCTATGTATATGTATTTGTTATATGTATATATATATATTCATATGTATGTACATGTATATTTATATACGTGTGATTATATATACACATACACACATATATGCATATATAAATGTAATATATATATATATATATATATATATATATATATATATATATATATATATATATATAGCGATAGAAGACAGGATACCTATAATTACTATTGTAATTCTAAAATGGTTCGTTAAATATTGGAAATTTTACAAGTTACATTTAACCTATAAGCCGCCAGTTTTCCTTCACTTTTCTCATCATTAATTATTTAAATATACGAAGTGCCATACAATAAGTTTCCTACATTTATTGATAGTACACAAATGGGAATCTAGTTCCCTTCGAAGTAATCTGCACTTGTTTGAATGCACTTATGCCGTTCCAAAAGCCCCCTGAACGTATTTGGTGAAGGTATCGATGCCCCTCGTAATAGCCTATGTTTTCTTCGCAATTGTTTCATAACGACAGTGTCTAGAATTCTCCTTCAACTTCGGAAATAACTAACAATGGCAGGTAAGCATTGTCTGGACTATAGAGATGGTGAGTAATTTTCTTGATGCTTATCTTGGTCAAACAGTCTTCGTAAAATATGGAGTTGTTTCCTGGTGCCTTTACATCTACAGTTCTTCACGAATAATAGTGTTAGATTTTTTTTTGTTTTTTTTTACATGGTGGTCACCACTTATCAAGGTCCGAAGGCCACTCAGGGATAAGGGTGTACAGTAATCTGTGAGATAGTATTGTAGTAATCATTAGTATTGGGGGTTTTGATAGAGACAGAATAATATGCACGCTGGATGGAGAAATGTAATGTTTGAGAGACTGAAGAATTTAGTGAGACTGAGACGTGTCCTTATCTGTTTTGATGAAACAGCGCGTGATGATAAACGTCCACAACTTTCCTAGTATTAAAAGATAACATATCTACTGAATTCTGGCTGGACTGCAAAAAATTATCACATCTAAGGAGACTCGAATATTTCACAGTTTCCGTCTAGCTTGAGTAAAATATTATGAAATTCGAAAATATTTGAATTCTAAAAATCTCCTGGCTTTTCCTGTAGTATGTTCTTTAAAACACCTCTTAATTATAAACAGGATGAAGTTTGGGAAATATGAATTGTTTTATAATATGCATGTCGGAAATGCTATCAAAATTGGACCTTAAAAAAGGTGTCACTTTGCTTCTGTTTTAAGAACGCTTTTGAATAACCGTTGGTGAATATTCATTGTTTTTTGGGGTTTTTTTTAATAGACATCCAGAAATTTACCGCCGTGACGTAATGTAAGCTATTAAGACTTCGAAGTTTGGTGACAAATTACGTTTATACCTTTTATATATATTCATCCGCATGTTTACTCGAACTAATTCTCGCTTCTCACTAAATACAGGCGTTAATTCATGATATAATGTTTATGGTTTTCAATCAGGAATAAATTGGGCACATGAGGCTGCGTCAAAAACACTTCGGGACGCAAATAAGGAAGTGAATTATTGTTCTTCGTACAAATGATCTTGTGTTACCCCATATGCTCGTAAATAAGGCCGGGTGTTACATCCGGAAATAACATAATAAAAACACTCTACATGAGAATAGGGAACATAGACAAAAAAAGCGTTTGATAATAATAAGTAAGTTGAGAACAGCATATTATTTTTATTATATGAAATACTAATTTACTCATCTTAAAATGGTTTCCGATATTAAAAATAATATACCATTCGGTACCCGACGGTAGAAGACAAGAACAAAAGCATTTGGATATATAAGACCAAAATTCCAACCTTGATCGCCCCCCCCCTTCGGAGCCGGTGCGCAGTGGTTAGGCACGTTAAATATCTACGGTTCACGATCAGCATTGTCTAAAGATGGTAGTTTCAATCCTACCCAAAAATGGTCAGAGTCTTTGTTGGCCAAAACGTGGTGAGATGACAACCACTATGGAAGGCAGTAATTATGGAGGATGCATGAAAGACGCAGTATTCCTATCCCGTTGCGGTTTATAAATTGACGAAGGCCAGGGGAATAGTCGGCCGAAAAGTTGTGAAACAACAAGAGATAAAGATAATAGTCCGCAAATAAATAAATAAATAAATAAATACATATGGGAATAGTAGTCCGAATCAACTAAATAATACAACTAGCTTTTAATAATTCTGGCCAAATCAATAATTACACTCCAGTATAGTGCAAAATGCATTACGGTTCAAGTATTTCTTAATAACTGTAAGAATTTATTGAAACCTACAATCTCTGTCCATTTCATTATGGCGATGCACTAATGCAAAATTTAAGTGATTATTTGCGAACTAAAAATTTAAAACATTGATTTTGCTTTCAGGTCATATAAACCGTGTAACAGCTTGTTTTTAAAAAGAATGACATTAAAAATATGAAGTACATTAGTGCATTAGTGTTTTAATGTGCAGCACAAAAAAAAAGAAAAAGAATGAAGTAAAGAAAGCGAAGGAAACAGATATAGAAAGAAAGACACACTAATAAAAGAAAACGATAAAATACGGAAACAGTAATAGAAGTACGCAGATCTACATATATCTTTAACAATTACAAGACGCCTCTCCAGCCGCCAGACTGCGTGGAATGGTCGCAAATAGATGGTAACATTTAATGCTGGTAATACTAAGTTACTTTCCTCTAACAATTACAAGACGCCCCTCCAACTGCCTATATCCATGACAAATATCACCCTACTTGAAAATCCTCCCTATTTTGACAGGACCATCCAGGTTGTTATTAATGGACGTACATTTCAAGCAGTATAACATTAATACGGAAGTATCTTGGGGTCGATCCTTGGACCACTGTTACTCATGATATTTATAAATGGTCTCCCTGATTATATTGTGTCCGAGATGGGTATATTTGCTGATGATACAATGCTCTTAGACATGCCAGAGGGAAGAATGGATGTACATAAATCTAGGAAAATGGCAGCATCGTTAAGAAATGATATCAAGACCGTGTGGAATTGGGTCGAAAATGAATGATAACATTCAATGCTAGTAAGGCCAAGTTGATCTCCTTTAAAAATTACAAGACGCCTATCCAACTGCTTATATCCATCGCAAATAGCATACTACTTTACACTTCTTTCTTCAAACTCCTCGGCTTAATATTTTAGGGCAATATGAACTGGAACAAATACATTGAGGACATTGTATAATCTGCTGCAAGGAAGGTGTATTCCCTCTACCCAGCTAGAAGACCACTCAGACCTGAGAGTATTCTGTACCTCTACAAGGCAACCATTCACCCACGCATGGAGCATTTTGGCCACATCTGAGCTGGTTCATCTACCACTAGCTCCATCCCTCCCTCTATCTCTCTTAGACAGCGTCCAAAAAAGAGTTTTCAATCCAATAGGTTCTACTCTGTCAACTAAGACCTATCACCCTGTTCCATCGCCACAATGTTGCGCTCTCTGTGTCAGTTTTACAAATATATGTGCTCTGATGAACTCGTTGCCCTTGTGGCCCCTCGATGTAGGTATCCCCTACAAACCCACATAGAATAAAATCTCACTTTTTTAACGGTTGAGGTCTCTAAATGGTAGAAAGCTTTCTATTCTTATAGTTTTTCCTCCTCGAACAGCTAGACTTTGGAATTACCTTCCTGTTACCTGCTTCTCTGACTGTACTGGTATGCAGAAGTTCAAATTAAGGTAAACAACATCTTATTAATCTTTTCTAGACATTGTCCCAAGTTGTAGGCTCTTAGGTCCAAGTTGCAATTTGCCTTGTTAGAGCGTGAACATGAGTTAAAAAAAAACAACAACAACGAAAGATAGAGATTAATAGAGAGAAATTATAAAGAACAAAGGGAGATATGAGAGAAAGAAAAACGGAAAGCGGAGAAATAGATAAATATTAAAAAGGAATTACTGTCAGAGAATCTTATTTTGAATGCGCCATACCTTTTTCATATTTTTATTCCATTTTTACCCAACGCATGTTCCACTTTGATGTCGGGGCAGTTATCAAAGACATAAGTTCCTGGGATACTATGTAGGAAGACGAGCAGCAAGATGCCTATTCACATGACACTTGAACTTCTGTATGTAAGTACAGTTGAAAAAATATGAACCCAAAAGGGATTTCCAGGGACTAGCAATTCTGAAACTATTAGAGTAGAAGTATATATATATATATATATATATATATATATATATATATATATATATATATATATATATATACTAGCAATCGGTGCCCGGCGTTGCCCAGGTGTTTTGAAGTGTATGCTGAGGAAAAAAAAGGTAATTTTTTTTAAACTTTGACCCCTATTATGACCTCTTAACATTTATTGTTTAGGGATCAAGTAAAGTTAATAAGTTAGATCCATGTCCAAGGAATCTATATATAAAATATCACGTGTTCAGACCTTAAATTGTAGGAGGAGTTTGGTAGAGTTCTCAAAGGTCTAGTTGTTGAATATTGACCACTTAATCGCCAAATTTCTGTCGAAAACCTATCACATCGATTTCCCAAATCTCAGTACCCTGTATATCAAATTTCGAATCTGTAGGCTTAAAATTGACAGAGTTTTAGCGTAGGGAAATGCACACAGACGCACAGACACACACAGACACTATCACTTATACATATATATAAACATGAACATCATATATATAAGGATAATAGTACGCCATATATATAACAAAATACCATTATTTACTGAAGTGAAAGGAAACCCCAGGGGAACTTTACCCAAAAATAAATCTATATTTTTTTGTGTGTATTGATAGTCTGGTACTTATACAGTTTAGTGACGACATTAAAAAATGGAAATATTGAAAAAAAATTTTATTGTACGTAACTGTTATAGACTGAAGTTCTCCGAAAAAAAATTCACTTCATTTGATCAAGTAGTTTTTTTTTACAGCGAAAAACAATGATTTATCACGGCTACGTCAACGTGGCCATTTTGGAAATGTTATTGCAGGCCCAGGAATTCCCCAAGGGCAGGTAACTGCCGCACATAGCAGAATACCTCCATTTCAGGCCAATCTAGCCCTTTCCCCCCCCACCAGAATGAGATTTTTTTTTTTTTTTTTGCGAAGACAGATGCCATGTTTGGAGTGTTTTTTGTTTTTTTTAATTTGTAACAGAAGTAAATAAACGAAGTTTCGAAGTTATCCATGCGTGTCCAACTGGGCATGTTTCGAAAATAATCTCGTATAAAAATTCTTCAATTCTTTGCATTCTTCAATTTCTTTGCATATTCAATAGTATTCTTATTTAAAAAAAAAAAATACGCAAAAAAATTCCAGATTTAAAAAAAAAAAAACGTAAAAAAATTGCAGATGTGTTGTGCGCATCTCAATATGGCGAGAAAAAAAAGGCTAGATTGCGAAATTTGGCATAAAATGGAGGTATTCTGCTAGGTACATTTCCAAAATGGCCACGTTGACGTCGTCGTGATAAATAATTGTTTTTCGCTGTAAGAACAAACTACTTGATCAAATGAAGTGAAATTTTTTCTCGGAGAACTTCAGTCTATAACAGTTACGTACAATAAAATGTTTGTTTCAATATTTCCATTTTTTAATGTCGTCACTAAACTGTATAAGTATCGATAGTCTTATCAACACCCCTTTTTTCTATTTATTTAAAAAGAAAATACAACTTTATACAAATTCCCTATTAGTTTTTTTTTTCGGTTCTCTTATACGATGATCATCTTTATTTAACTATTACGTGTAATTATATTCATACAGATATTCTATATGATTTACATTTGCGTAATATTTGCGTAGAAATGAAGAAAATAAAATTTACTGTGTATTTATCGTGTTGCCATAACAACGTGACGTAGCCAAGGACGGTAGTGGACGTGAGTGTGTGTGCGTGTGTGCGCGTGTTTTCGTGCTGTATTGTTTGTAGTAGTAGTAGTACTAATAATCTGTCCAGCGTTTGCTTTCTGAATGGCGGACGTTGAGTCGGAGGTTCGATTTTTAGATTGTAAGTTAGTTTCGTATTTTTCTAATTTGTAAATGGCAAGTTAGGAAAAAATTAAACCCTTCCAAGATGGACAATAAATAAGACCAAAATATTTTATGGTAAAGTTAAGAGCGTAAGAACTATACTTTTTTAGGAGATGTGATTATTGGATTAACCAATCAGAAATCGTCTGTGGCACACACATCTCTGTTTTTATAGATATATATATATATATATATATATATATATATATATATATATACCTATCTATCCATGCATCTATCTGTCCATATATCTATCTATCCAGATATCTATCTATCCGTATATCTATCTAGCTATCCAATTATCTATCTATCTATCTATCTATCTATCTGATATCAATAGATAGATAGATAGATATGAAAGAACTTTTGTTTGCGTGTGTGTGAGATTATTTCGTATGGACTATCAAACGGCTGTGCTGATTTTTTAAAAATACAGATGAAGGTATTTAATGTGGCTGGAAGTGTTCTTACGTAGGTTTTCTATTATATATAACATAAAAAAAACGGTGATAAGTACATTAGTGTTTTAGTATAAAGAAACATAAGAAAGAGAAAGTAAAAAAACAACGAGAAAGAAACGATACGAATAAAAACGCAATAAAAAAGACGAAACAGACACAGAGATAAATAATACGTAAATATAACGAAACAGATATAGATTTGTAGAGAAACAAATATGAAGGAAAAATAGATAGACAGAAAAGAAAGTGACGGAAGTAAGTAAAGAGAGGGAGTCAAGAGAATAGAAATATTCTAGTTTCTTTTCATGTCATACAAAATACCTTAGTATTTCATCTGAAACTGAAATATGTAACACCACAAATTTATAGTTGTCGTAAAAAATCTCATAAAACAAATCAGTTTTAATTAACTTGTACGTAACCAGTATAGGTTGCCATAGCTTTAAGAAGCTCACATTCCTTGTGGTAACTTTGTCTTAACAAACTCCAAGACAAGAATTCATCTAGTCTGGTGGAGTATCGAGTTTTCTCTTGTTACATAGGGTAAATCTTACACCGACTGTGATTATTATGTAATCGTGAATATTCAGTCAGTAGAGAAAAGTATCCTTATTATTGTAACACAGCTGTTTAGATTCCACAATAAAGAGAAAGGGGTTTTCTTGTCCTAGTTTTAACTAGGCCGAAAAACTCCCGAGACAGCTCGTGATATCAATTATGCGTTTGGCCCAGAAACCACTAACGAACCTGTAGCACAACGGTGGTTCAAAAAATTTCGAAATAGCGACAAGAGTCTCGAAGATGAAGACAATAGCGCCCTGCCGACTGCGGTTGATAGCGAACATCTGAAAGCCTTAATTGAAGCCGACCCTTAAAAAAATATACGAGAAGTGCCTGTTGAACTCAAGGTCGATTATTCAACGGTCGTCCGCCATTGTATGCCAATAGGAAAGTCCAAATAAATAGATAAATAGGTGCCGCGTTAATTGAACGATAATTTTTTTTAAACACATCGTTTTAAGGTGTTTTCTACGCAAAAAAAAAAAAAAAACGATGAATTCCTCGAGCGGATTGTGGCGTGTGAGGAGAAGTGGAATCCCTACGACCATCCCCGACGCTGGGCCAATGGTTGGATGCCGGAGAGGCTCCATAACACTTCCTGAAGCCGAAATTGTTCAAAAAATGTTCTGGTGACTGTTAGGTTGTCTGCAGTCGATCTCGTCTATCACGGCTTCTTGAATCCGGCCAAACGACTACGACGGAAATGTACTGCCGACAAATTTACGGAACGCACTAGAAGCTCGAACATGTGTCCGAGATTGGTCAATATGAATGGACTAATACTCCGTGACAACGATCGTCCACATGTTGTGTAAGTGACCCTGGAGAAGCTTAACGAATTAGACTACGAGACTCTACCTCATGCGCCATATTTACCGGACCTCTCGCTCACCGATTATCATTATTTAAAGTACTTTGACAACGTTCTCCGCGAAAAATGCTTCAAATGCCGAGAAGATGCCGAGGAGCCTTCAATGATTCATCGCTTCCAGACCTCCGGAGTGGGATAGCTACACTTGTTTCTCGTTAGCAAAAAGGTGTAAATTCTAATGGTACTTATTTCGATTAATAAAGTTTAATCTGAAAAGAGTAGTCATCTTTTGAAATTGGACGTAAAAAAAACGATATTATTTATATATATATATCTACTATTATATAGAAGGAACTTTTTGTGTGCGGGGGGTTAGAGAGTTTGTGTATGTATATGTGTGTGTGTGGGTGTGTGAGTGCGTGTGTGTGTATATATGTGTGTGACTCGGTTCGTTTGCTCTGGATATTGAAACGGCAATGCCGATTTTTATGGAAGTTCACAGGAAGGTACTTGATGTGTCTGGAAGGGTTCTTCCGTGGGTTTTGTATGATATATATAAAAAAAAAACAGGAAATAATCATGTAACTACAAAAGTGTTTTAATGAGCAGCAAAAAAGAAATAGAAAGAAAAACAAATAAAAGGGAGCAATTTTGAAAAGAGAGGCAAAAAAAGTGGATACAATAAAAGAGTGAAGTGTTCTACAGCTAGAAAAATATAAAGGGGAAAATAGATTGGAAAATAGATGGAGGTAAATAGGAGAGACAAGAGAGAGAGAAAAGAAATAGATGAATGTTAAAAACGGATTATTGTTAGAGAGCTTTCATTTTTAATCTATAGGGTGTCCGTAAAGTTACTATACAGTCTTACAAGTTGTAAGTGCACACACTTGGCCGACCAGAACGCAGAGCATCGGCAACTGAGCCAGTATCATCACATTTGTCTCGAAGTTTATTAATAGCCAAACGTGCTGGAGGATCTGTATTAAAATAATAATTCCAGTCACGAATTACATCCTGTGCGTTTTCTGTTTTCCAATATCGCTTCAAAAAAAATTTGCGCTCTTCCAAAGTTAGCTTGCGTGGCATGCTTGATTAAATAAACCTGTGAAAAATAAATATTAACTATTAATACAAATATAATACAATAAAACAATAAGACTGTATAGTAACTTTACGGACACCCTGTATAATAAAAATATTTATAAAAAGCAAAATATAGACAAAACAGATAGCGAAACCGATGGCAACAGACAAAAGTAGTTCGACAAGTGAAGCATGCATGCCCCCATGAGTGCATAGTGCACGAGGCATTAAAAAAGTTCAGCATTGCCCTCCTATTTAGCCCCAAAGGGACGTCAAATCCTGGGGAAAATGACCAAGCTGTGCAGTTTTAGGCACTAACATATGTAAATTTGACTTCTGCACCATGCAAACACAGAAATGATCAAGTCCATCATTTACCCACCCTTTTACCTGCAAAAGTATCCAAAACCTTAACATATTTTAATCTGAGTTCAGCGCCATGCAAAACTGCTAAATAGACATACATAGGAAATTTTGAACAAATATTGTAAAATAGTTCCAAAAATGGAGTGTTTTTATTAGCCTTAAAAGAGCCCTGGGGCACACCCAAGAGTTATCGCGAAGTATAGATAAACACAGTTATATATAAATCAGTTAGTTACAACTTTTAAGAAAGTTTTATGAAAATCTAAGGCATCAATTTTTTTTTAATAATCACAAAAGTGTTTATTTTAATCATTATAATTCGAAAGACAACCGGATATTTCCGAATAATCCCTTCTGTTTCTTTTTCACTCATGTTTAATGTTTGAGCACACTTTCAACACATGCGAAGGCGTAGTTATTGAGAAAAGTGCGGACAGACAAACGGACGAACGGACGAACAGACAATGGTGAATTTACAGGTCCAGCCTCCTTTGTCGGTGGACCAAAAAAAAAGTGCACAGCATATAGAAAAAAGCGAATGAGATAGGAATAAATATTTTTCATTATATAAAAAAAAAATTAATTCGCCAAGTGACGTCTATTGTTTTGCCATTATTAAAAGTGTTTTTTTTATATTCTTACACGATAAAATATTTGAGTCCATAATTAAACAAGCTGCCATCTCACCACTCGAGAAAAACTACGGCAGACAATAATTGCACTGGATGAAGGATGAATCTTTTTTGTTTGTTTTTTTGTTTTTTTACATAGGCATTACCACTTATCAAGGCCCAGAGACCATTCGAGGATAAGGGTTAAAGAGTGTACAGTAGAAATTGACAATATAGTAACCGTTAGTAATGGAAATTCGGTAAATTTGTTTACTTATATGGAACGGCTCATCAAAAACTTGTTTACGTTAGACTTGAAGACAACCATATTTTAGTCAGCTGGAAAGCAGAAAAACGGAAGACAATTCCATAGGCGTGCAGTTCCAAGAAAGAAGCTTTGCTCATGGAATCTACGTTTAGGTTTAGGCACACATAAAGAGTAGGGGACATTAGTGATAGTGTTTTCAGCTAGATGGGTGTTTCTTGTGAAGGAACGGCGAGCGGGTCCATAGAATGGAGTTCAGCCGAACACTTGCCATGAAAATAACGATAAAGCAGAGACAAACTCACATCTCTTCTGTGAGAAAGAAGTAGCAGGGAATAGAAAAAGACATCCCCCACAAGGGTACGAAGTCTATATTGAACTCTATCAAGGCAGAATAAGTCCTGCCCAGATGTGGCAAAGTACTCCATCCTCGGGCGTACCTGGCTCTTATATAGATAGAGAATTGCATCAGCAATGAGATATCTACTGGATCGATAGAAGGATCCCACCATTCTTCCAGCGGCCTTGGCAACGGATTTGATGTACGTGTTCCATTTAAGATTATGAGTAAAGGTCAAGGCCAGAAGCTTGTCAAAACCTGAGGCTTCCCCAAGACGAGAGCCATTCATTTCAATCGATGTCAGATGGTGATCAGTGCGTGGATGATGCAAAGATAAAAGCTTGGTTTTAGATGCATTAAAAGTAACAAGCCATCATCTAAGGAGATTCAGAGGTCCTATCCCTTGCCGGTTACCAACTGATGAAGGCCAGAGGAATAGTTGGGCGAAACGTCGTGAAACAACTAAAGAAAAGTTGAGAATACTTGTCCGCAATAAATAAAGATTAATGATATATCGCTTGTTTTAATAGTCGAATTCGCGTCGTGGTAGCTCTTCAACTTTTTGTATTAAAATAAGAAAGCTTTATTTTGGGAATAGCTATTATGTATAAATGCGTAACAATAAGACAAGTTAGTTTCCAGCTGATCTTTTGATGTCATGGAAGTTTGTGTGCGCGAGTATTCTTTTTTTTTTCTTTTAAAATGGCGGAAAGAAACTCTGGTGATTGATCGTTGGAAAGTTGGATTATGTGTTTTTCTTTTTTTTTTTTTATAACGGAAATTTTTCATTCGTATTTATCCGATTCTGATTTTATTAGATTTGTTACGCGCTGCTGTGTTGGTTTACGACCCTGTCTTGTATTTGCCGGTTTTGCCGTCGAAATTTTCATTTCCGCTTGAATCACAAAGAGGGTTAAATTTAGTTTATGGTTTTACACAAGTTATAGAAAATACATAAGAGGTGGCAGATTTGATGTGGATAATGGCGATGACTGCCGACTTGCTTGGGCAAATAAAATTTGCGTTTTTGTTTTTTTAATGAGAATTTTAAATTCATTTTTTTTTTATAATTCGAACTTGTTCAATTGGTTTGATCCATTCATTAATTGCAGACTATAAATTGTGACGCCCCATCGAAAAGGATTCCCAAAAATTAAATAAATAAATAAATAAATAATAATAATAATAATAATAATAATAATAATAATAATAATAATAATAATAATTGCAGAACCCGCGGAAATTCCACGATAGTTAAAAAAATTTTAAATGCATTATAAATTAAATTATAAATTATTTATAAATCAAATGAATAAAATTAAAATAAAACAAATACCGACGAAATTTCATAAAGTAAATTTGCTAGGGTTTTTTATGAGGATTGATATTTTCATTTTTTTTTATTATTCAAACGTGTTGATTTGATTCAATTATTTATTGCGGATTATTATCCTTATCTCCATAGCTTTCGTTGTTTCGGCTAACTCATCATTTACAGTCCGCAACAAAATGAAAACAAAATTATGAAACCTCTATCTAAAATAATTCCCAAAAATAAAAATAAGATAAAATAAAATAAATAAACAACAACAACAACAACAACAACAATAATAATAATAATAATAATAATAATAATAAACTAATAATAATAATAATAATAATAATAATAAAACAGAAAACAGAGAGAAAGACGACAAAACGAGGAAAGAGAAATAGGAAGAGAAACAACTCCACGGAAAATTCATAAGAATGACAAAAGTTGAGAATAACGAAAACAACTGGACATGGATGCGAAAAGGACATATACACCGAGAAACTGAATCTCTAATAACTGCAGCACAAGATAAATCGATAAGAACCAACGATATCAAAGCAAGGATCAATAAAACACAAGAAAACAACAAATGCAGACTCTGTGGACAAAGAGACGAAACAATAAACCATATAGTAAGCGAATGCAGCAAACTTGCCCAAAAGGAATACAAAAACAGGCATGACCATACAATTGGTACAAGCATGAACCTGCAACAGCACTCGAAAACGAGAACCAGAAAATCCTATGGGACATGGACATACAGACGGACAAACCCATCCAAGCAAGAAGACCAGATGTCGTAATAATTAACAAGAAAGGTAAATCCTGTCAAATCGTGGACTTTGCAGTCCCAGCTGATCACAGGGTGAGTATGAAAGAAAAGGAGAAACGAAACAAATACACAGAGTTAGCCAGAGAGTTAAAAGGGATTTGGATGATGAAGAAAGTCCAAGTAGTACCGATAATAGTGGGAGCACTAGGAACAATTCTGAAAATCTTCGAAAAAAGAATGTCAGAAATTGGAATCAGAGGAATAACTGCAAAAGTACAACGACTGACGATAATGAAAACGACTGAAATATTAAGGAAATCCCTTGAATCCAGAGAATAATACAAGACAATATAACGAATAAGCGTTACAGGGAATGAAGAACACCGAAACTGCATGTTTACAAGTTCTACACCCCCATCATGCATCCCCCCATTGTTTCATCACCGATCCCCCCCAAAAAAAAATGATACGAAAGGGCTGAGAATGGTCAATAAGGACTGAAAGACCGAGGAGCGAGCGCCAACCAGACCTCGGCTGGACAAGCGCAAAGAGAACTGGGACCTTGTGGAGGCTGAGTGCAACTCAAATTCCAGTATAAAGTAATGGCCACTTCCAGCGAGAAATCAATGGTAAGCGGCTGTTGCGATGCTGCAAATTCATTTGCAAATGCTATCGAAGAAGGTGGAGAGGGCTGGACCTCTGGGGAGACTTGTTGTCACTCGGCTTCCAGAGAATACCATAGGTTTCCAAT
The DNA here is from genome assembly GCF_053919585.1 of Euprymna scolopes. Lineage (NCBI taxonomy): Eukaryota > Metazoa > Mollusca > Cephalopoda > Sepiida > Sepiolidae > Euprymna > Euprymna scolopes. Next base: position 86,133,125 of record NC_136519.1, on the reverse strand, counting down.
CAGATCTTTTGTTTACTTGTGTGAAAGCTCCATGTGAGCCAATAATAATAATAATAATAATAATAATAATAATAATAATAATAATAATAATAATAATAACAATAACATTTAGCAGACCCCGTGGAAAGTCCGTTGTAGTTGAATTATTTTGAAAACGCATTATAAATAAAATAAATAAACATAAAATAAAACAAATACCGACGAACTATTATTAAGTAGAATTTTCGTGTGCATGATGAAAACGGTGAGACAGTAGTAATCGTTGTTTTAGTAACGCAATAGGTTTTTGCGTATAAAGCGGCTTAGAACGTTGCAATTATATTTTTAAGGTCTCGGACCGACACGCTGTCTGATATCGTCGAAAAGGGGCAAACAAATAAATAGAAAAAAAATCAAAATTCGATCTGTAATTTTTTTAAAAGTGCAAATTAAATGTATTTATTCGTGGTTCTTCTAAACAACGCATTTCATTATATGGAAACAATCTTTTCGCACACACGTGTTTTCTTACAACGATAGACAATATCACATGTGCTTTTTAAAGGTCCGTGTGCCTGGTGCCTGACGCCGATAAGAGCAAGTGCTTTTAGGCTATCGACTTTACACGTTCATCTTCCTCGTTAGACACATTGCATCGATTGCTTTACCACGTGTTCTTTTTTTCTTATTCTTTTTCTCCCCATCTTCTGCCGTGACGTCAGCGCGTGCACACATGCCAATTTGCATAAGTGCTTTAACTGCTGCTGCTTCTAATCACTTCTTTAGCAAGATATCCTGCGGCCGTTGCTGCTGATTTTTCTCACACCCTCCCATATGCGCTATATAACCAAAAGAGCGCAGTTTCGATATACTAGTTAATTTATTATGCAAATGAGCCAAAAACGATTCATATAAATTGGTTATGTTTTACTTGGATTCTTTTCTGTACATATGTTCCCTAACTCACAGTAGCCATTTATGTGGCAGTAACATTCTGCGTTGCTCGAGGTGAATACCAGCAGAAAATACTCACAGTTTCATTTAATTTTTCAGTAATGTACTCTGACATTCTATAAGCATCTATCAAATATGTATATTATTAACGTGCTGTACATAACAACGAAGTGGTTCATAGATGTTTTTTTTTTTACTTTAAGTAGTTTCTAGCAGACAAAAGATTAAGTTTGCGTTTTACTAGACAGAATAGGCAATGCTATACGTATCTGTTAACAGCAGATGTACGTTTAATATTAAGTATCAGCTTAACCTGACGACAAAACACCAAGTAACAATCCAGGTTAGTAACTGTTAAAATATTTATTTTCGTTAGTCAAAAGTCAAATATTGGGTGACGAAGACTTCATAATTATTTATTAATTGTATTGGTTATCAAAACCATTTCTATGCAGACATTTGTATTCTATGCAGAATATTTCATCGAGTTTTATTAAGAAAATGTTCTTCTGGAATATTCAATTTTAATTTTAAATGATGTATTTTCATATAAGCTATCTGGGCAATTTTGAAAATCGACTTCATGGAATGTGTACTGAGATTCGTGTCAAGAAGGAATAACGGTTCGTTGGTTGTGGTTTACGGCATATCAACCCTTTTCGGGTTATTTAATACCGAATCCAAAGATTTTGAAGATTTTTTTTTTTTTAATAGAATATATTTGTTGTTTTCACATCGGTTTCTATTTAACCCATAGTTTGGAACCTAACAGGTACTACAACTCCGAGTCAGAGTGGACCTGGAAGCAATGGTAATTAAAGGGTGGCTCCACACTCCCCAAATCCCACAAGCTGGGGCCTCACCACTGGATATAGTTTAAGGTAATATCTAGCCCCTCCATTGAGGGACTTTTACCCTCTGCAGGGCGGCAGTCGGTGTATTCTAATGCCCCACCGACAGGGCCAGTAATAACGGGGAAAAATGTTCGTGCCTGCCAACTAGTAATAGAAAAGAGGCTTATATCTTGATGACCTTGTACAGCCAAAATGTTACAGTAGATTTAACTAAATATAAACCCGGGGGAAAATATCTAACAACTTTACAGCTTATCTCTCATGCTTTTGTTTGTAGTAACATGCTTGTTGAACTGTCACCCTTCATTTATGAATACAATTTTAATTTGTATTATTTTCATTTATCGGACTATTGTTCTTATCTTGAGTGTCATATTTCAAAACGTTCCGGTCGATGTAACGGTAGAAGACGGTGTTCCCTGTTATTGTAATTGTCGACCCCATCCTCTATTAAGTGTGACGTCAAAGTTATTTGTCGTTTGGCTTCCTATGCCAAGAAATGAAGACACGGACTATGCCGATATACAATTTAAAAAACAAAATAAATTTATCTACAGCAGATACGAAATAAATGATAATAATAGTACTGTGAGAGATTATAGGTAACGTTACGTGCATTTCTTGTCTTTGATGAGATGTCGATCGCGAGGCTAAGGACGTATTGGCGTTCACATCTTCAACCTTTTGATGTCCAGCGAAGAAATAGAATAAATGAAAAAAAAAAATTACTTACCTCCCCACGAAGGCAGAGATTGAGACAAGGTCGGTTTTTAATGTGAGGAAAATCCATCTACCCAAAAATATAAACTCTGGATAGGAACAAGAATATAGATGGTCTCAATCTAAAAGGTTTTCTCCCCTACTGATCGGGTCAGGAAAGGCGAAGTTTAGTATCAGAACAGACAACACTTTGATATTTGCCAAAAAGAATGAAGGATACAAACCGGAAGTGAAGGTGGCTGAAATCGCCTTCTTATGGCCAAGAATAATATTACAAGAGTTAAAGGGGCAATAATCGTGTTTTCTTAACAGTCATCCGTTTGTATTTGTGTAGAGTGCTCGTTTCCCGCATAACCTCCCTCCGACCTTCATAAAATGTTTCTCTCGAACTTGGTAATTAGATCGGAATTTCGAATTTTTATAGTATAGAAGTTGATACATAGGAACCGTTAATTATAAATAATAGATAATAGTCACGGTAATAAGTAAACACAATTATATATATATATATATATATATATATATATATATATAGAGAGAGAGAGAGAGAGAGAGAAAGAGAGAGAAAGAGAGAGATGACTTCTGTCGTCAGGTTCGAATAATTATGTCATCCCCTTAAAGAAACTCGTGTTTTAGCGTTGACATTTTCGGTTGAAATAGAAAGTCGTTCAATAAAGCTCTTATGAGTATATATATATATATATATATATATATATATATATATATATATATATATATATATATATATATGTATATATATATGTATATATGTATATATATATATATATATATATATATATATATATATATATATATATATAAAGTGGTATTTACCGCAAGATATAAAATAGCTTTAAGCTTCCTTAAATTCGTACTGGAATTTTCCGCAAGGATCGGAGGTGCAGTGGTTAGATTACTTGAAAAAAATCAATTGCTGAAGTGATATTCTCCGGAAACTTGAAGATTCAATTCTCAGTGTGGGCGTGCGAAATATACAACTGCGATTTTTGGGGAGTTCTATCCAGTCATGGCTGACAGAATAAGAACAAGCTACCCACGTGAAGTAAATCAATGTCTTTGTTCTAAGTTCTGTTCAAATTCCCGAGTTCGACAGAAACATTTTCGTGTTCGACGAGATGCACCCGACGAAGATCGGAGGCTTTATCTACTAGATTTAAACGGCACTCATAATGAAAATAGTAGACCGCTGAATCCAAAGAATACGAAAAGCTAATCCTCATCTCAAAAAATCAGAACCTCGTATCATTCCATCGTAGCAGAATGCTATAAAATACTTGTTATTTAATCTCTGTGGATGATGCTTATTAATCCGAAGCTAATTTGTCTGGAAATCCACCCGGATATTTTTGTCTGATGTTCGGAGATGTCTAATCGTTCACTAGTGAAGCAATCGATCATTTTCCAATATCTTGTCAGAACTAAAGTCGGACCGTTAATAACGAAGACATTCATTCGTAAAACAAACAAGCATTGAAACAGAGAAGTTTACGGCATTATTTACACAGACCTTACCAGAATTGGCCAATCGACCGTTATCTTCCAACTAACAATCTTTGGTTCTTTAAACCGTAAGTATGCACGGCACGATGCCACTAAGCAGGCTGGTGATGCTAAATCTGACTATCTAAAATAAAAAAAAGAAAATTAAATGGTCAACAAAAATAAAAATTGTATATTTTGAAAAACGATATTACAATATTTAGTACCATACAATATTGTTTTTCAATGTAGATGCTTCGAACGGACACGACATTCTTAGGGAGGTGGGAAATTAGTTACACTCTCAAGCGTTCATATTCTTATGGCAACTATGCACATATGTACAATTGCTTTTATGTTTATAGGATTTAAATGATTTTCGTAAACTATATCCTCGTTTAGATTTTAAAAGTTTTCCTGGAATTTTTATCTTTTGCTCATTTTTTTAAAACTAAGTCGTCATCACTTGTTAAGACCTAAAAGCCACTTGAGGATAAGCCAGTTTAAAATTAGGCAGCATTTCATTGTCTGTGTATGTGTTTTTTATATCTCTCTATCTATCTATCTATCTATCTATCTATCTATCTATCTACCTATCTATATATCTATCTATATATCTATATCTATATCTATATATAGATGTTTCTTTTGGTTTTGGCGATATGTTTTGAATGAATTCAATTATTTTATTTTTATTTTTTTTTTATTCAATTTTCACCCCAAACAAGGCACAGTGCCACTTTGAAGCAGGGGGCTACTATTAGGGAATTAATTAGCGGCGTCATTATGAAGGGAGAAGAGTAGAAAGATGTTTGTTAACATTACACTTGAACTTCTGCATATCATTGCAGTTGGGAAAGCAGAATCCCGGAAGGGAGTTCCAAAGACCCGCAGTTCTGGGGAAGAAACTATTGGAGTAAAAGGCTTTCTTGCATCTAGGGATCTCCACTGTAATGGGATGAGACTTACTAACCTGTCGGGTTTGTCGGGGGTAGTTACGTCGGGGAGGTACAAGTGTTTGCAGTTCGTCAGAGCATTCACCATTAAAGTATTTGTAGAAAGTGAAATTTACCTAAATGCGAGTTGGGAATAATTTTCACTTTTAACCAATTTGGTACCCCCACATGGGGAGCGGTATATATATTATTTTTAAAATATAATTATCCACTGACACGTGTGTCGTCGTCGAAGTGGGTGAATCTTGCGATATTCGAAATATATCTATATATCTATAAAAGTGACCGTATCTGTGTGTGTGTCTGTGTGTGTGTCTGTGTACATTTCACTACGCAATAACTCTGTCAATGTTCAGTCTACAGACTCGAAATTTGATGTATAGGTTATTGAGATTTGGGAAAATGTTTGTAATTCGTTTCCTGCCAGAAATTTAGCTATTAAAGGGTCAAAGTGCAAAGATTTGGCTTTTGAGAACTCTACGAAACTCCATGGGCATAGATCTAACTTAATAACTTGATTTGAGCCCAACACAATAAATGTTAAGGGGTCATTATAGGGGTAAAATTTTTAAAAAATTGACCGCTTTTTTTTTTTTTGCTTAACATACACCTCCAAAAACCCAGGCAACGCCGGGCTGAAATGCTAGTACATAATTAAAAGTGAAAATCCATCCGTATTTGGCCTTCTTTTCATTCAATAATGTACTTTTTTGCAGAATTGTCACTTACGATGATTTTCCGGATAATCTTTATACTGTGAGAGATGAATTATATCAGGATAATTCAGGGATTGAAAAAAGTTTGGACGGAAAATTTAACCTGGGTATGTTAGCAGATTACTACTGTGGAAAACAAACGAACACATGAGTAGCAGAAACCCCAGAAACCCTCCATTCTATAGTGGAATAGGGATAACACATATGGTAACATTCAATACTACCATCACCAAGCTTTTTCCATTAATATTAACAGGAAACCTTCTCAATGGCTATGGTTAATAATACATTACCCGAACGTACTTCGTTAAAACTCCTCGGGTTACCGTTCACACGGAACATACTCTGGAACAGGTACATCGAGGGCATTGCCGCGGTTACTGCGAGGAATGGGGCTCGCTAGCGTGCTTGAAAGTTACTTACGCCTGAAAGTATCGTGTACATAAATGATGCCACAATTCGCCCATATATGGATGTTATATTTTGACGAGTCTCTAATTATACTTCTGATGATGATTTTGTTTACATGTTACGAAGTGTAAGAGTTTGGAAAAATGGTGGGATCTTTCTATCGATCCGGTAGATATCTCACTGCTGATGCTATTCTCTATCTATATAAGAGCCATGTACGTCCAAGGATGGAATACTGTTGCCACATCTGGGCAGGAGCTGCTAGAAAGGACTTGGCCTGCCTTGATAGAGTTCAAAATAGACTTCGTAGCCTCGTAGGAGATGTCCTTTTCTCTTCCTTGCAACCTTTATCTCACAGAAGAGATGTTGCGAGTTTGTCTCTGATGTATCGTTATTTTCATGGAAAGTGTTCGACTGAGCTTCAATCTATGGTCCCCCCTCGCCAACTTTCACAAGAAACACTCGTCTAGCTGTAAACACTATCAATAATTCCCCCACTCTTTATCTGTGCCTAAACCTAAACGTAGATTTCATGAACAAAGCTTCTTTCTTAGAACTGCACGCCTGTGGAATTGTCTTCCGTGTTCCTCCTTTCCGGCTGACTACAATATGGTTGTGTTCAAGTCTAACGTAAATAAGTTCTTGATGAGCCGTTCCATATAAGTTATCAACTTTACCAAATTTTCATTACTAATGATTACTATAATGTCCAATTTCTACTGTACACTCTTTAACCCTTATCCTTGAGTGGCCTCTTGGCCTTGATAATGTGGTGATGCCAATGTAAAAAAAAAGAGTCTTAGGAGGGATGAAGAGACAGTCTTATTAGAGTGTTTGTCGTTGAGAGAGAGTCTTATTATAAGCGCAGTCTTAGAAAGAGTATTATTACAAGTGATGCTGTTGAGAGAGATTCAGAGAGATTGTTCGTTTTATGAAGATTCATAATTATATTAAAACTGTTCATTCCTTAGACGTGTAGAAGAAGAAAGCTCTTAGAATGATGAGATAGTGTTCAGACATTGTGTAGACATGAGATGTAGATTCACATTGTGAATATGAGATGTGTATGTCACGACATTTTATAACACAGACATATAATAACAATTCACTTTACTTTTTTGTAAGAATCACAAACACAAGACGACGTTTTATCAAAACACATGATGGGTTTATTTCTTCACGACCGGCCGTGGTTTTCTCATCAAGAATTAAAAGCTTCACATTTTAGTTTCAAAGTGATTGTCTAGCTTCCTAGACGTTCGAATTCCCAGATCCTCTCTGAGTTTCTCACTGACTGTCTCCCTAACTAACTAACTCTCATTTCATATATTGAGAAAGCCATGCATGTCCGGCCTCGTGAGTAAAATTCAAGTGTTTCAACATGCGCGACTTTGCACGTTTCCGACATTATGATTTCCCACTGACCTATTTTTTCCTTTGATGTTTTCACAAAGGAATTCAACCTCCATATCTAATTTATTTAACCCATTTTTATTATCCACATTCTTTTTAACAATTGAATAGTTTATTTATTATTTATTTCATCAGAATTAACAATTTACTGGACATTCCATTTAAACCTATTGTTCTTTAAAACTCATATCCAAGGTTCGATTTCTGCTTTCTCTCATTTTATTTTAAGTTTAAGTAATCTCTCTATTTTTATACTTACATGAAAAGGGGACAGCCCTTATCATGTAACATGGAGTATTGGAAGGCTTCAAAAGAAGGTCGCAAACCTAATAGATTCCGAATTGTCAGCTAGGTTTACACTCCTTTCTCACCGACGAAATGTTGCATTTCGCTGCTTGTTTTACAATTATTTTAATGATATATGCTCCGACGAACTACAAGCCCTTTTACCGCCTCGACGTAGTTACCTCCGACAAACTCGACAAGCAGCAAAATCCCACCTCTACACAGTAGAGATCCCAGACGCTAGATAGCCTTTTACTCTAATTGATTGATCCCCAGAACTGCTAGACTATTGAACTTCCTTTCCGGGTTCCTGATTCCCCGACTCTACTGGCATGCAGAAGTTCAAGTATAATGTAAACATACATTTTGTTGCGCAACTCCCTTCATAGTATCCCTGCAATTATGTTCCAGATAGTACCCTCCTAAATCAAAGTGGCACTGTACCTTGATTGTAGTGAAAATGCAGTATATATATATATATATATATATATATATATATATATATATATATATATAAACAAATGATTAATAAAACATGTTAAAAACACCTTGAAAAAGAGTGAAAAACATATTTGATTTTAAAAGGAAGCACAAGATAAGTGGATAGTCCTTAACCCGCGGAGTTTCGAAGAAATACTCTCCTTCTCATCAGAGGGCAGGAATTAGCAAAATGCGGGATCGGATTTTGCATGTAAAAGTATTTAATGAAACCACAAGTAAGTCACAGATCGTACTTGGATAAAAAAAAGGGTGAGGTAAGGGGAATAGGAGGTAAAAGAAAAAATGATAAAAAGATTTAACATGAATGGATAGTCCGGTGAATGGTAAAAAAATCCAAGAATGGTAAATCCAAAGCACTGGTGAAGTAAATACTGACAAATTTACGCATAAAATTATATCTTCGTACAGTAATCTATGTGGTTAAATGAAGTAATCGTTATATATATATATATATATATATATATATATATATATATATATATATATACTTCGTTTAATCACATAGAATTATATTTTCGTATATAAATTTATGCGTAACGATTAAGTAGTTTCTTCAACAGTGCTCAATACATAGGTAGAGCTAGGTAGTAAGTTATAAAATATATATGGCAATTAAGCTGTACAGAATATTCCGCGTTTCATTCTCGCATAATCCTTACGAATTTTCACGAGAATATTCTGTGTAGCTTAATTGCCATATATATTTTCATAACTTATAAATATATATCTTGTAAGTGAGAAAACACTCAATACGATCACGTTAAGCGGATAAACTATATTGGTTATTAACAAACAATAATAAAATATGATGTTTGTACATGAAAACAGTGCCTGGTGTAGAGAAATAAAGCTGGGATTTTGTATCAGGACAATTTTCTCATACCGAAACATGTCTAATGTATAATGCCTATTTTAACCTGAAATTTGTTGCAGTGTTATTTAAGAGGACTGCATAACAAGAATCATGGGAGGCAAGCCGTAGATTAACTGTCTTCAATGCTGTCATTTATCAAGAGTTTTACATTTTTAGACTCAGTGCTTTTGCTCCTCCACAATGAATTCTATTGGAGAAGTTATTATCATTAGATTGTCCTCACAAACAAATGTTCTTTTTTGTATATGTTTGGGGTTTACGTAATTGCCCTATTTGCTTATATGCTAGGAGTTTTATACTCTTTATGTTTTCATTTAATCACGAAATTTAATCCGCCATTTTCTTTTTTATGTATCAATACTGTTAAGTAAAGTAAAACTACAATTGCAAAATAAAGACTGTGGAACTCTGTTCCGTCAGCCTGCTTCCCACCTGACTACAACCTGGATGTCTTCAAGTCAAACGTAAACAAATTTCTGATGAACAGCCCCCTTAAGTAGACACTTTATTAAATCTCCACACTAACGTACTGTACTTACAATAACCCTTATCCCTGAGTGACTTCCGCGCCTTGATAAGTGGTGACCAGATTGTAAAAAAAAAAAAAAATCCTGGTGATGTGTTTAACGTCTTTTTACACGTTTGCATGTGTTAGTCACCTTTTGAAATTAGTTCCAAAATAACTTTTCATCCGTCCCATCCTTATGTATTACAGTTTTACTCTTTACAATCCACGCCTATTCCTCTTTTCTTTACCCTATCAATTGACCTTTCATCTTTCTTCTTTTATCTGAACTCAAACCTAAACGTAGAATCCATGAACAACGCTGCACACCTGTGAAACTTTTTTTCCGTTTGCCTGCTTTCCAGCTGACTGCAATAAGTTCGTCTTCAAGTCCAACGTAAATAATTTCTTGACGCTCCGTTCCCCGTAAGCATTCCAATTTACAAAATTTTAACTACCAACAATTACTATATTGTCCAACACTCTTTAACCCTTATCCTCGAGAGGTCCCTGGGCCTTGATAATAGTTGCCATATGTAAACAAAAAAGAGGTCAGCTTTTACTAACCTATCAACGTAAATGGCGCATTTGATTATATGCTGGAACCTTCTACTGTCCATGTATTGAAAAACGGAATTTAATGCGCCATTATCTTTTCTATGCATTGGTACTGTCATTTACACAGTCACGTTCTGCGTATTTTACCGTATAGGGACATGTTCGAAACGCTAAGAGAGAACCTCTACTTGAGTTATCCTTGTATCCCTGAAAGCCCTCCACGAGAGGATCTAGTTTCCTAAGGTAATCATCGTACCAGTTTATGTTCTCTCCATCCTTTCTCCTCCCATAAGCTGAGATAGCAGCGGAATATGCGGCCTTCTTCAGATTTTCCCAGTTTTCCTGAGTTTTTTTATATAGGAATCATCACTTATTAAGGCCCAGAGGCCACTCGAGAGTAAGGCTTAATGGGTATACATTAGTCAATGTGATTATAGCGTAGTAAACATAAGTAGTGGGAATTTTGTAAATTGGATTACTTAGGGGGATTGTTCATCAAGAATTTGTTTACGTTGGACTTGAAGACAATCAGATTGTAGTCAGCTGGAATAGAGTTCCACAGGCGTGCAGTTCTAGGAGAGAATCTCTGTTCATGGAATCTGCATTTAGGTTTATGCACAGATAAAGAGTGTGGAAACTTATTGATAGTGGTTTTGGCTAGACGGGTGTTTTTCGTGAAAGTTTGGCGAGGGGGAACCATATTTGCTATATAAATAACGATAAAACAGAGATAGGCTCACAACGTCTCGTCTGTGGGAAAGAGGTTGCAGGGAAGAGAAAGGGGCATCCCCCACTAGGCTACGAAGTCTAATTTGAACTCTGTCAAGGCAGGATAAGCTGCTTCTAGCAGTTGCTACCCAGATGTGGCAACAGTACTCCATCGTTGGCCATACCTGGCTTGTATCTAGGTAGCGAATGGCATCAGGAGTGAGATATCTACTGGAGCGGTAGAAGGATCCCACAATTTTTTCAGAGACCTTGAAAATGGATTTGACATACGTGTTCCTTTTCAGGTAAGAAATAAAGGTCAAGCCCAGAAGCTTGTCCAAAACATGACACCTCCCCAAGGCAAGAACCATCCATTTCAACCGATGCGAGATTGGCATCAGAGCGTAGATGGTGTAGAGATAGAAGCTTGGTTTTTAGATGCATTAAAAGTAACTAAACATCTCTTTCCCATATTGTACAACATGCTCAATATCTGAAGAGAGAGAATCTGAGAGAACTTGGTCGTTTACAGTCTTTGATGTGTTGCCATAATCTATGATTTGTCCATCATTTTTCCTCCCATGAGCTGAGATAGGAGGAGAGTATGCGCCCTTCTTCAGATTTTTTCACATTTTTGTAGACGAGCCGCTTGACTGGATATAATCAGCTAGGAAGTTGGGCTCAACTGTCTGACCCTCTCTTGGTGTTTGGCTCCGATTACATCGATCTTAAAATCCCACTGCATATCTTACAACATATGTTGGTTTGGTACAATATAACAGCAAAGAAATCATTATCTAAACAAAAGACGTTGCGAGGCTGTCTTTGTTTTACCGTTATATCCATGGCAAGTGATCGTCTGAACTCCAATCTCTGGTTCCCCCTCGCCAATCTTTTGCGAAAAACACCCGTCTAGCTGAAACCACTCTAAAAATTTCCCCCACTCTCTATCTGTGCCTAAATCAAAGCGTAGATTCCATGAACACAGCTTCTTTCTTAGAATAGCACGCCAGTGGAACTCTGTTCCGTCTGCCTGTTTCCCACCTGACTACAACTCGGATGTCTTCAAATCCAACGTAAACAAATTCCTGAATAATCAACCCCCTTAAGTAGACACTTTATGAAATCTCAACACTAACGTACAACGTACTGTACATGCAATAACCCTTATCCCTGAGTGGCTTCCGGGCCTTGATAAGTGGTGACCTCCTTGTAAAAAAAAAAAACGAAAAAAAAACTAAATTTATAAATTGTGATTGCGTGGTTGTTAAACGAAATATTTATTATTTTACAAAAAAAGTCTGCTGGCTCTAAATCAAAAGTTTAATTGTCAAACAAAACGTCCATATATAGCAGGAAAAACACTCATATTGGAAACGATACTCGTGGTAAATCCTAACTGACAGAATCCTAGAACTTAGATGAATATTAGCTGAAAGCTAATCTTCTTAGGTGAAAATGAATGTAGACTTCGATCGTGACGATGGAAGCAGATCGGATAGGATTGCCTATCTTCCGTTTTCAAAGGTGGAGAATCATTGATTTGTAATTTTATCTGAGTCGACGCATTGTCCGATTGTAATACTTTGTAATTGAACCAGAATCCGTCGCTCGGGTTGCAGAGCTTGAACAAACATTTATATATGCTATTATTTACCGTGGACAGATTTATTTTTGCCGCACGGGCAGTTCTTGATTATCGTTTAAATTCGTTACTTCGTGGAATTGGCAGAACTGAGTATTGAATAAAGGTTGCATTTCTCTGCACCGCAATATAAAAATAGAGAAGAAAATGAAGACATCACAGCTTCAAACCGCATGTTTGTTTCGTATGTCGGTTGGCCGTTTTCTCATAGAAAAAAAAGAACGTTTGCTAATGGCAGATTTTGTTAATACTTGGAACTTTTTGACATAGGTAAGCTTCTAATTTCCGTTTAGAGGGAGTAACTGATTTTTAAAAACCTATTAACAGTTGAATTCATGTTTTAATGTGTAGATAAATACACAGTAATGGATATTATTTAGTGTTTTAACGTTTTTGAATAAACATGTGTTCCTAAATTTATGCAAACATTGTAATCTATTTAAAGATATAACAGATTGTGAAGTTGATAGTTAAAAAAATCATAATTTTCTTAATTTTTTATATATTTTTAACCGTTTTTCAAATCATCTAGAATAACCCTTCCAATGTCATCATGAGTCGTTACACTACCGAGGAGCGAGATATTTATCGTAGAGTCGTGTTTTCGGTCGAATGAGTCAATATCAGAAACTCAAAGAACATTTCTACGAAACTTCAACACAAGAAATTCCCCTACTCCCAATGCAATAAAAGCTATGGTGGCTCGATTTCATGAGCAAGAGTAACCTCCCTAAATCTGGTAGACTCCATACGGCAAGAAGTGATGAGAATCGTCAAAGATTAGCAGAGAGTGTGGCCGGGGATCGATCCAAATCAGTAAGAAGGAGATCAAGTTAAATTGGGATCTCTCGATCAATGTGATTCCAGCTGGACGATGCTACGGCGCATACGGTACGAGAAGCATTAACTCTGCTCCAGGACATATTCGGCAACCGAATAATTTCTCGTGGCTGTGAGATAAACTGGCCACCTCGCTCGCCAGATCTTACATGTGCAGATATCTTCCGTTAGGGTTACCTCATAGAGTGGGTATACGGAAACAAACCAGCCGCAATAAATGCTCTTTAAACAATATAGAGGAGGAAATTAGGGCCATGAGCCCTGAAACATTAAGTGATGTGCTGGACAATGTCTTGCAGAGAGCACAAGAGTGTGAAAATGAAAATGTTGGACATTTGAGTAACACCATTTTTCATAACTAAAATTAGACCTTGTGAAAAACATACTCTACATTAAGTTGTGTAAATAAAATTAAAATAAGTAGACTATCATATCTTACTATATCTTACCAAATGAGTGAGCGGCTTCTCTACCTACCTATGAACAATTGTAAGCATAACTTAAATATTAAGGAAGTTACTCCCATTTAAAATACATCAGCTTCCTTTGGGACAGCCTGTACTATTAGCATTTTCGACAGTTGTTGAGTTCGGATTTATTTCTGCCTAACTCGGGAATCCGACGGAATTTCGAACATAAATTTTTCATTGTCATGCGGATGTAATTTGTTCTCGTTCTTTCAGCCATGATTGGATAGAAGTCCTAAGTAATTTGTAATTGTATTTTCAGTCGCCCCACACTAAGGATGTAACTTTCAACCTTCAAGAGAATATCACATTTAGAACTGAATTTTTCAAGTACACTAACCACCGCACCACGGAAAACAATTCTTATCTTCAATTGCATCCTAGGGGCATTTAGACAAAGTAAAATCCGAACGTTTTAAATGAATCTTATCGAATAAGGTAATATGTACGGAATTTTGCACAGAACTAGTTATTTTTTATTTGTTCTCTTAATTGGGTAAGCTTTTGAAGTAGTTCGTAATTGAAGTCTTTGTATTTTCATAGACATAATTGATCCTCGCAAAGCACGTATCTAAACAATACGTACTTCTGATATAGTTTGACCGGTCCAAAGAAATACTCTAACTTAATCCTTAACTATCGTTCCGCAATTTAATTGTCTCAAAGTAAAAAAGTCAACAAGTCAAAAAGTATGGTAATTGCAGATGCAATACTAATAGATGCATACTTCTCAGAATGACTTGATATCCACAACTCTTTCCTGTGGAGAATTTATCCTATGAACCCTTGGAACAACATTTAACCTATTTAACTCGTTACATATCGGTAGTATTTTTATTCTATCACCCTTTTCCTTCTCTTCGCCTTGACTGATTCACAAATTAATGGCTCCGCTTACCATTATAAACGTCAGTATCTTTCTTTCATGTTATTTCGATTAAAAAATAAAAAAGAAGAATTTTCACACTTAAAGCTGTCCAGCAACTCTCCACTTAAATTTTATTATAATTATAATTGTTGTATATTGCGTTACGATGACTCCCAATTTTGAAAGGCCTATCTGAAGAAGAGAAAATGGTTGTACAGTTTGGCTCACTTAAAAAAGAGGCGCATCTCTCTTACTTTCCTCTAATCATTTCTTTTTTGTTTCAGATTTAGCTCCCTAATTTCTAAAAATCAACAGTTAAATATTTTTATTATGGAGGGTTTTGCCGTAGCAGAGAATAGTAAGAGTGGAAGCCTATTAGAACAATATGCAAAGGGTTATACCCATCATGTTCATGTGATTTTTATCTCTGGAGGAATTTAAAACAAAAAGTTTATGCAAATAATCCTTAAAACCTAGACCAACTAAAGGAGAACATTACCGACGTTCTCAGGAAAATCACTAGAAAAGATCTACAGGCAGTATCTACAAACGTTGTTTAACGTGCTCGGTAAGGCATAATAGTGCGGGAAGCAATTCCAGCATTTTTTTATAACACTACAGGAAATTTAAACAACGGTACAGGTAATTTAAACGATGGTACACGTAATTAAACAATGGTGCAGGTAATAATAAAACGGTACACGTAATTTAAACAATGATACACGTAATTTAAACAACGATACACGTAATTTAAACAATGGTACACGTAAATTAAACAACGATACACGTAATTTAAACAATGGTACACGTAAATTAAACAACGATACACGTAATTTTAATAATGGTACACGTAATTTAAATAACGGTACACGTAATTTAAACAATGGTACACGTAATTTAAATAACGGTACACGTAATTAAAACAATGATACACGTAATTTAAACAAAGATACACGTAGTTTAACCAATGGTACACGTGAATTAAACAATGGTACACGTAATTTAAACAATGGTACACGTAATTTAAACAATGATACACGTAATTTAAACAATGGTACACGTAATTTAAACAATGATACACGTAATTTAAACAATGATACATATAATTTGAACAATGATACACGTAATTTAAACAATGATACACGTAATTTAAACAATGATACACGTAATTTAAACAATGATACACGTAATTTAAACAATGGTACACGTAATTTGAACAATGATACACGTAATTTAAACAATGATACACTTAATTTAAACAATGATACACGTAATTTAAACAATGATACACGTAATTTAAACAATGATACACGTAATTTAAACAATGATACACGTAATTTAAACAATGGTACACGTAATTTAAACAATGATACACGTAATTTAAACAATGGTACACGTACTTTAAACAATGGTACACGTAACTTAAACAACGATACACGTAATTTAAACAATGGTACGCGTAATTTAAACAATGGTACACGAAATTAAACAATGATACACGTAATTTAAACAACGGTAGACGTAATTTAAACAATGGTACACGTAATTTAAACAATGATACACGTAATTTAAACAATGATACACGTAATTTAAACAACGGTAGACGTAATTTAAACAATGATACACGTAATTTAAACAATGATACACGTAATTTAAACAATGGTACACGTAATTTAAACAATGATACACGTAATTTAAACAACGGTAGACGTAATTTAAACAATGATTCACGTAATTTAAACAATGATACACGTAATTTAAACAATGATATACGTAATTTAAACAATGATACACGTAATTTAAACAATGGTACACGTAATTTAAACAATGATACACGTAATTTAAACAACGGTAGACGTAATTTAAACAATGATACACGTAATTTAAACAATGATACACGTAATTTAAACAATGATACACGTAATTTAAACAATGGTATACGTAATTTAAACAATGGTAAACGTAATTTAAACAATGGTACACGTAATTTAAACAATGATACATGTAATTTAAACAATGATACACATAATTTAAACAATGATACACGTAATTTAAACAATGATACACGTAATTTAAACAATGATACACGTAATTTAAACAATGTTACACGTAATTTGAACAATGATACACGTAATTTAAACAATGATAAACTTAATTTAAACAATGATACACGTAATTTAAACAATGATACACGTAATTTAAACAATGATACACGTAATTTAAACAATGGTACACGTAATTTAAACAATGGTACACGTAATTTAAACAATGATACACGTAATTTAAACAATGGTACACGTACTTTAAACAATGGTACACGTACTTTAATCAATGGTACACGTAATTTAAACAATGGTACACGTAATTTAAACAATGGTACACGTAATTTAAACAATGGTACACGTAACTTAAACAATGATGCACGTAATTTAAACAATGGTACACGTAATTTAAACAATGATACACGTAATTTAAACAATGGTACACGTAATTTAAACAATGATACACGTAATTTAAACAATGGTACACGTAATTTAAACAATGATACACGTAATTTAAACAACGGTAGACGTAATTTAAACAATGGTACACGTAATTTAAACAATGATACACGTAATTTAAACAATGGTACACGTAATTTAAACAACGGTAGACGTAATTTAAACAATGATACACGTAATTTAAACAATGATACACGTAATTTAAACAATGATACACGTAATTTAAACAATGGTACACGTAATTTAAACAATGATACACGTAATTTAAACAACGGTAGACGTAATTTAAACAATGATACACGTAATTTAAACAATGATACACGTAATTTAAACAATGATACACGTAATTTAAACAATGATACAAGTAATTTAAACAATGATACACGTAATTTAAACAATGTTACACGTAATTTAAACAATGATACACGTAATTTAAACAACGATACACGTAATTTAAACAATGATACACGTAATTTAAACAATGGTACACGTAATTTAAACAATGATACACGTAATTTAAACAACGATACACGTAATTTAAACAATGATACACGTAATTTAAACAATGGTACACGTAATTTAAACAATGATACACGTAATTTAAACAACGGTAGACGTAATTTAAACAATGATACACGTAATTTAAACAATGATACACGTAATTTAAACAATGATACACATAATTTAAACAATGGTACACGTAATTTAAACAATGATACACGTAATTTAAACAACGGTAGACGTAATTTAAACAATGGCACACGTAATTTAAACAATGATACACGTAATTTAAACAATGATACACGTAATTTAAACAATGATACACGTAATTTTAACAATGGTACACGTAATTTAAACAATGGTACACGTAATTTAAACAACGATACACGTAATTTAAACAACGGTAGACGTAATTTAAACAATGATACACGTAATTTAAACAATGATACACGTAATTTAAACAATGATACACGTAATTTAAACAATGGTACACGTAATTTAAACAATGATACACGTAATTTAAACAATGATACACGTAATTTAAACAACGGTAGACGTAATTTAAACAATGATACACGTAATTTAAACAATGATACACGTAATTTAAACAATGGTACACGTAATTTAAACAATGATACACGTAATTTAAACAACGGTAGACGTAATTTAAACAACGATACACGTAATTTAAACAATGGTACACGTAATTTAAACAAGGATACACGTAATTTTAACAGTAAAAAGAATGTTCCTCCTCTCTACTATATTTTCTGGGCAACTTTTAATTTTGTAAAATAAGTATGAATACCACCATACAAAGTGAAACGAAAGAATTGTCGCAACAGAAAGGATGACATTATTCCATTTCCGTTTGATAAAAAAGACACTTTTTGGTGCAGACAATCTACTAGTTGGCAATATGTGTAAAAATCTCAAGAGCAGTAGAAGCATTCTATCATGACTGGAAGTTACACAGTGTTCAACGAGCAAGGTTGGAGATGCGCCGATGTACAACCCATGTTCTCTACCGATCAAAGTTATGACGACAGGACCATTGCCTACACCCTACCAAAGGCATCGCAAAATCTCCACGAATCACAGTGGCGTGCCCAGGGTGAAGAAAACAATATTTCCGGCAACGCTTATAGTCTTTAGTGAGGTTTCAAGTGATGCTTACACCATGGCATATCAAGTCGGCTTGAAAGTTAACACCAAAGCGAAAACTGGATGTGCTTAAGAGTGTATTGATGCTTTTGTGCTAATAGGTGACCGCTGGGAGCCAGACTCAGCACCGGCCCCAAAATTCAAAGAGGCACAGGCTTTGCTTCAGAAGAAGTATTAAAACATTGTACCCTGCTCTCACTCACCTTCTACTCCCATGACCTGAACTCGGAGAACTATTTCGTTTGGTCATATATCGGGAACATCCCCAACATAACCAAACACACCTCTAAATTCTAATAATGGTCCTGGATATGGCCTAAAACTATATCCGATGGAGAGGCCCCACCTTGCGAGCTTTGGGGAGTGTGGAGCCACCCTTTAACTGCCATTGGTCCCAGGTCCACTCTGACCCGGAGTGGCTGTTAGGGTCCCAACTATGGGTTAAATAGAATCCGACGTAAAAAAAATACTCCATTAAAAATCGTTCCTCAAAATAACTAGATTCGGCATTAAATAACCTGAAAAAAGGTTGATATGCCGTAAAACAAAAACAACCAACCAACCAAATTCTAATAATCCAAATTATCTTCCCTCATCTTAAAGATTGTTTTTTATCTGTAAGTCTGTTCCTTACGCGTTGATAAACTTAGATGATATTAAAAAAACATCAGAATCGTTTTGTTTTTATAATTAAATATATAAAAGTTCATAAGCTCTATCTACTCCGAAACTAAAAGTCGCAGATCTACGTTAGAGGCCTCAAACGATTGTTTCTTTACGGACCGCTATTTTATTTTTCTTTAGCAGATTAAAATAGGTTTTAAGGGGCCAAAAACGGGTCAAAATTGAAAAAAAATCCTTATACATTTTATACATTGATTTTATTTTATTTTTATTTTTGTTTGACTAGTTTATATTGTGCCCCGTTGGTACAGGTGTAACGTCAGTAGTTTAGAATTCTACAGTTTTGCTTTCGGATTTGATTGTAGCTGATACAACTCCAAAATTTGTTTGTCTTTGAAATCACGACTCTATAATAATACATGCAAAATTTGGATAAATTAAAATATCATATTCAAGCGTATTTTACGACGTGGCAAGCCGCAGGCCCTTCCCCTCTAGTCATTGATAAGATTTAACATTTAATAAACGATTTCATAAAAAAAGTGTAATAATCGATGCGTCAAATATAAGAATAGATTTCTTGATAATATAGGGTGTTCGAAAAAGACTTTAGTTAAAGATCTCCTCTATGTTTTCGCAGGTGGTTGCACAACCCCAGGCTTGAGGCAAAAAATCTTGAACAGTAGGGGAACCGAAAGTCTGTTACTATTAATGTTCTGTGATGTCTGGTAGCAATGAACATCGGATGATGAGTATCATCAAATATTACAGTATCTTTGTGGAAGAGGGCTTGTCAGTTTGGTCGATCACTGGATCACTGGATCACGATCTTCCATTTCATATGGTCCAACTCCGTGCAATTTAAGGTTGTTTTTAACTGTGACCGTGTCGCGTTTTTTTTCTTCTTTTTTTAGGGGGAGGGGAGACCATAGTGTCTTGTTCCTTTCTAAAGTTCACCGTACAACAAGCACTTTAACACGTGGCATTCCTCAATTCGGAGGACATGACCTACCCACCGCAGTTGAGCTCAGATGAATGCATTTATTAGTTGATAAGTAACTGCTACATAATTCAGTGAAACTAGCGTTACGCAATCTCCAACAGCAACTCTGATTAATCGATTTTATGAGCAACAGAAGGCGTAATGGAGTTAATAAGTAAGAAAGACTAGGTATTACAGTGTCGATTTCTCTTCATGAGCAGAACTGTACATGAAGATCTCAAAGAAAAAAGGGATACGTTTACGATTGTAAGACACGAGCTGAGTAATAAGGACTTCTATGCGGTTCCTAAAATTCTTTAAAAATATGACTAAAATTAATCAGAGGCAAACATTAGTTCTTGTTAGAGTGGTCTCTTTACAGATTCAAGCGACGAACTATTCCTGACGTAACTTTTTTTAATTGAATTTTCACCCCAAACAAGGCACAGTGCCACGCTGGAGTAGGGAGCTACTATCGTTGACATAAATTACAGGGGTATTAAGAGGAAGAATAGTAGTAAGATGTTTGTTCACATTACACTTGAACTCTTGCACGTCAGTACAGTTACGAAAACAGAATCCTGGAAGGGAGTTCCAAAGTCTAGCAGTTCTTGGGAAGTAACTATTGGAATAGAAGTCTTTCTTACACCAAGGGATCTCTACTGTGAAGGGTATATTTAGCTGTTTGTCAGGTTTGTAAGGGGTATTTATGTCAAGGGAGTACAAGTGTTTGTAATTCGTCAGATCATTCAGCATTGAAGTGCGTGTAGGACAGGCAGAGGGATGCCACATTTCGTCGATGGGACAGAGGTTGAAGCTTAGATGACAATTCAGGACCTTCAGGTTGGTGACTATCTTTTGAACCCTGTAAAGGACTAGAAGACAAGCAGCAGATGCACCAGCGCAAATGTGACTACAATACTCCATATATGGTCGAATGGTGGCCCTATAGAGGTAGAGGATACTTTCAGGCGTCAGTAGCTTTCTAGCAAGTAGAGATCCCCCATTGTTTGCAACAGCCTTGGCAATGCTCTAAATGTATATATTCCAGTTCATGTTCTCTGTAAACCTAAGGCTAAGGAGTTTAAAGTAAGTAGTTTCGGGTAATCTGTTCTTGGCCATTGCTGTTGGTGGTAGTGAAGGTAACCAGTTTCTACTATCGAGTCGTCTGGATCTGAGACTCAAAGAGCGTGTGTCAATTTCTGTGGGAGAGAGGTTGTAGGGAAGAGAAAAGGGCACCCCCACTAAGCCACGAAGTTTATTTTGTACTCTCTCAAGGCAGGATAGGCTGTTTTTAGCAGCTCCTGCCCAGATGTGGCAATAGTACTCCATCCTTGGTCGTACTTTGCTTTTATATAGATAAAGAGTGCCATCAATAGTGAGATATCTTATAAAGCGGTAAAAGGATCCCATCGTTTCCCCAGCGACATTGGCAATATACTTGATATGCGTGTTTTATTTCAGATAAGGAGTAAAGGTCAAAGCCGTTGTACTACGTACTCAAGATTAGAGGAGAGAGACTCAGAGATAACTTGGTCATTAGCGGCCTTTGATGTGTTGCTAAAGATTATATTTAGATTTATACATTCTTTCAGATTATTGTTAAAACTTTCAATTTTATCGCGTCATGAACTCTAATTACTTAACAATCTAATAATTTAACAACTTAATAATCTAATAATTTAACAACTTAATAATCTAACAATTAAACAATCGAAATTAAACTTCTTCTGCACATTGTATTTTGGACACCATTGTTGCCAAAAATATGCGAAGATCATCATCGTATAGGATGTGTCCAAATATTCTATTGTTTGCATTGGTTTCCCCGACGTTTTTTTAAGAATTTTTTTCTAGAACGACATCGGGTACTTACGATAGCGACCCCATGGAAATTAAAGTGAAAGTCATTCTTTGTGAAACAAACCATTTTAGTGTTAACATATGCACACGAAGAAATGATTTACGGCGATTTTAAATGGTACCTCTTTTTCAACGTAAATTAGATTTATTAATTAGACAAAAAGAAAAATAAACTGGTGAGGTATATCTGGGCTTGAACAGGAAATCATTCGATCTGCAGTCGAATACTCTGCAACTGAGCTATATCTCATGGTTACAATGTTTTTTTTTAGCAGCAATGATTTGCTTGGATTTTATTATCTCCCTTAGACTGTGTAACGTAAAATATTCCCATATAAATTTCTTTTTCATCTATAATTAAGTAAGCTTATATATAGGATGTTCGATACTTTTCCGATCGATTTCTGTACAAAACCTATCTTCAAACGTTGCTAGACATATCAATTGTATTTGGGCGAGATTTGCAAATAATAGGTGCAGCTTTCTCGGAACCTATAAGAAAGTAACTCACTACACAAAAGGGCTTTGATATATAAGTATTGCGCAAATTCTTACGTCATCATTCTCTCGTTTGATTATTAAATAATGCGCATTAGCTTTAAAAGTTCGGATGTTATTAAAGCAATCATATTTCTAATCGATACCATTACTGGTTATAAAAAAGTATTATCGCACTTGAATCATTGCACATCAACTAAACGACGTTGAATAATTTCTATTGAAAGTTCATTAATATTGTGTGTAATTTGCGAATGAGATTACAAATGCGAATTAATTTTGAGTGTTTCTATTTTAAGTCTCAGGATGATGAAAATAACTAGCAAGCGAACGACAAAAGATGTTCTGTTTTGTAAGAAAAAGCTTACGTCATAGGCTTTTATATAATGATATTTATCAGCTGTTTCCACATATCTATATATATATAAAAACGAAAATGTATGTATGTATGTATGTATGTATGTACGCTTTTCCTCGATGTCCACAAAAGGCTTCTTTCAGAGAAGCGCTTGCTCGGTTCACAACTGGATGTCTTCAAGTCCAACGTTAACAAATTCCTAATGAACCGCCCTCTTAAGTAAACACTTCATTAAATCTCCACACTAACGTACTGTACTTGCAATAACCCTTATCCCTGAGTGGCTTCCGGGCATCGATAAGTGGTGACCACCGTGTAAAAAAAAAAAAAAAGAATGTCGGTTATCAAGAGAAAGAATGCCCCTCTTCTAGGGCCTTCACCTCTTTGTTTTCCTTGTAAGACGGGGTTTATCGTTTTTCCGGGGTATTTCTATGAATTTTATGAAGTTTATTCACTCACACGATAATGTTTTTTTTGGGGGGGGGGGATTTCATAGCATCTTACAGATAACATCAGGTCACTGACAACACGCACCGTTTCGGGATCTATTTTAAAATTTAATCATTGTGAAATTTGGGACGAATAACAAAATATTTAAATTTTTATTCTAATAAATTTTAATTTATGATAGAATCTTACACTAAAAACATATCATAGAAATGAAATGGAGATGAAATTTTATATAACATTTTAGATTATACTAGAAAAGGTTTATATACTAGACTACCCGTGGCCCGTTGGGTCAGTATTTTATATTTGCTATGGAATTCATATATAAACGTGACACTTGTTACTTAAAGAAGTTTTTTTTTGACATAACAGAAATATTTCTATGAAAGTATATTAAAAAAAAAAACGAATATAGATAGATTTATATGTCGTTCTGTTAATCATAGTTGATTATTTTTGAAAAAAAATTACAGTTTCTGAATTATAAGTGGTTGGCCATACTTATAGGTAAATGTGCACTGACCAGATACTATAATACTTATTATAGTTAAATTCAAATTTTAATATATCTGCTTTTTTTACATCGTTCATTTCTGTATTACGTTTTAGTTATTTTAAACACCACTCTTCCCATATCAAATAATAATTTCGAAATAATAACGTCAATATTTCAGCGTCCCAATTGTTCTTTTGTTTTTTGTTCATTTTAACCCCACTCTTCCCATGTTAAATAATAATTTCGAAACAATAACTTAATATTCCAGCGTCCCAATTTTTCGTTTATTTTTTTCGCGTTTAAATTATCTAAATATCTGTCTGCTTTTTTTCTTTACATCGTTCATTTGTTTATTACGTTTAAGTTATTTTAAACCTACTCGTCCCATGTTAAATACTAATTTAGAAATAATAACGTTAATATTTCAGTGCGCAGGTCAAATCTGCAAAAGAAGCGATTAATGTTGTTATGAGTTAATGTTTATGGGCGCATGGATGTCGTAAACCGGAAAGTGGGTTACATTCATAGTTACAAGGTCGTTTGAGTTTTATAATTATATAGATATATTACTAGCAGGCCGCCCGGCATTGCCCAGTCGTAAAATACGCTTATATATGATATTTTAATTAATGAAGATATCTATTTTTTATTATATTGTTGTGGACCTAATGTATAGTAATACCTTTAAAAAAACAATCGCTTGCCACCGCCGAGAATCGAAACCAAAACGTTTAACTTACGATTTACTTTTTTCCTTTTACCTCAATGCCTGAGCTATAAAGATGTGTTTGCTGCAAGGCTAAAAATTTAAACATAAACCAATAGCTATTACGTTACGCATGTATATTTGTAATGCCGTCATTCGAGTTTCACCTATCAAATTCCATTGTTTTTTTTATTCTTTTGCGAAAACCCAAATATGTAGTTTCGCATTGGTTCGAATACCTTATATATTACATTTAATGTTTGTAGTCTAAAAACTGAAAAAGGAGTTTGCAAGGCGAAATTTCTGCAGCATATATATATATATATATATATATATATATATATATATATATATATATATATATATATATATATATATAGTAATTTATAAAATATATATGGAGATTAAGCTCCACTGAATATTCAGCCTGAAGAATCCTAGAGTGGATGAAACGCGGAATATTCAGTGGAGCTTAATCGCCATATATATTTTATAAATTACTAACTTGCTCTACCTACTTATTGAGCACTTTTGAAGTAAATACTTAAAGTTTACGCATAAATATATACTTTCGTATATTAATTTATGTGAGTAAATTAAGTAGTTATATATATATATATATATATATATATATATATATGCGCATACATAACTATATATAGAAAATGTTATTGTTTATCATACATTGTGTAAGCCAATGTAACACAAGTATGAATCATGTAGAATATCTGCATGAATATAATTACACGTAATAGTTAACTACAGATGATCATCCCACAAGAAAACCGAAAATAACTAATAGGGAATAATTTGAGCTTTACTCCTGATCTGAAATGGAACACGTACATCAAGTCTGTTGCAAAGGTCGCTGGAAAGATAGTGGGATCCTTCTACCGCTCCAGAAGATATCTCACTACTGATGCAATTCTCTATCTATATAAAAGCCAAGTACGTCCAAGGATGGAATACTCTTGCCATATCTGTGCAGGAGCTGCTAAAAACAGCCTTTCCTGCCTTGACAGAGTACAAAATAGACTTCGCGGCTTAGTGGAGGATGCCCTTTTCTCAACCCTGCAACCTCTCTCCCACAGTAGAGACGTTGCGAGCTGAATCCACTGTGAAAAATTTCCCCCACTCTATATCTGTGCTTAAATCAAAACGCGGATTCCATGAACACAGCTTCTTTCTTAGAACTGCACGCCTGTGGAACTCTGTTCCGTCTGCCTGCTTCCCTCCGGACTACAACTTGGATGTCTTCAAGTCCAATGTAAACAAATTCCTAATGAACCGCCCCCTTAAGTAAACACTTCATCAAATCTCCACACTAACGTAATGTATTTGCAATAACCCTTATCCCTGAGTGGCTTCCAGGCCTTGATAAGTGGTGATCACTGTGTAAAAAAAAAATTAAAACGAGTCTTTAAAAAATATGCAAGTTAGCTAGACGTTTTACAGATGAATTTAATTCCAGATCACTTTTATAACAAAATTGTATTTTCTTTGAAATAAATCAACGAAAATGGTTCTAATATGAATATCAATACACAAAGAAATAATTATAGGTGTACAGACTGTAATTTATTATTATTTGGAGTTTTTAAGATGAGGAATCATAATTTCTGTGTATAATAATCGATTTAATGTGGCAGGAAACCAGCTACCCTAAAAAAAACCCTGGCAGTATCCAAAATAAATAGTAAACAGCTCAGTATTAATAATTTCCCCCAACATTGACCAAGGACCAACTCCAGAACAGATACTCCTCGGCCCAAAGGCGCTTTTTATTTATTTCATTCATCACGAAAGCAAATTTGACACAAATCGTTTTTTGATGTGGAGAAACCCCAGTTTTCCCAAGAGAGTACTCTGGCAGTGTCCAAATAAATAATAACTGTCTCGGTATGAAGGGCTTCCTCTACATTGACCAAGGCTTAATTGTTTAAGTAAAGCATCAGAACAGATACTCCATTGTGATCTTGGCTCGAGGGCAATACATTTGCGTTCAAATAGTTTCGCTTTACGTATACGAAAA
Source organism: Euprymna scolopes (assembly GCF_053919585.1). Taxonomy (NCBI): domain Eukaryota; kingdom Metazoa; phylum Mollusca; class Cephalopoda; order Sepiida; family Sepiolidae; genus Euprymna; species Euprymna scolopes. Next base: position 86,106,196 of record NC_136519.1, on the reverse strand, counting down.
AGACAAACAAACAGCCGACCGACAGGACTGTGAGAATTTTTAAAAACTCGATTTAAAAAAAAATGGAGACAATCTCCGTTTGCGAATCTGAGATATTACGATCGAAGAAGTATAAGAAAACTTCGCCTGGAATCTAACCGACGTGAGAACCCTGGCGCAAAAAGGTGCTCGTCTGAACTCCAATATCTGGTCCCCCCTCGCCAATCTTTCACGAAAAACACCCGTCTAGCTGAATCCACTGTGAAAAATTTCCCCCACTCTATATCTGTGCCTAAATCAAAACGCGGATTCCATGAACAAAGCTTCTTTCTTAGAACTGCACGCCTGTGGAACTCTGTTCCGTCTGCCTGCTTCCCACCGGACTACAACTTGGATGTCTTCAAGTCCAATGTTAACAAATTGCTAATGAACCGCCCCCTTAAGTAAACACTTCATCAAATCTCCACACTAACGGAATGTACTTGCAATAACCCTTATCCCTGAGTAGCTCCCGGGCCTTGATAAGTGGTGATCACTGTGTAAAAAAAAAGAAAAAAAGCCTTTCGAGTACATACAAAAACCTTCGCGCCCATTTTGCCTTATATATATATATATATATATATATATATATATATATATATATATATATATATATTAGACTAGCAGTGGAACTAGGTGTTGTCTGGACGTGTAGAGGTGCACGGAGGACTAAAATAACTGTAGGAGATCCGGGTTGAGATAGGTGTTAAAAAAGTGGTATCAGGTGGGGGGGGTCAAAACAACAATAGGCAGACCGATTGGAGAGAGCTAAAAAATGGTATTAGCGAGAGGATACTTGGCGTTGCCCGGGTGTGTGTAGGTGGTGTAGTAAAGAAACCCCGTGTAGGGGAATCAAAACTACAGTCGGTAGTTGCTAAAATTGGTAGTAACGTGGGGAAGGTATCAAAATAACGGTAACCAGCTAGGGTGAAGAGGGGGTGTTAAAAAGAGCTAGTAGGCAGGCAAGCTCGAACCCTTGACGCGAAGACGGAAGAAAAGTAAAAGAAAACCTGATGTCTTACTAATGCTTCATGACGCAACCGGAAGTTGGAAACGTTTAAAATTATGCAAAGTCAATCCAACTGATACGATGGCTTGAAAAAGTGGCTTCCAAAAAATGTACCCCTCCTTTTACAAAACTGGCAAGTTTAGGGTGAAGGAATTAAATTTTGGAGCCAAGGTTTCAATATTTGTCGTCCGAGACGTCGATCTTCAAATTGATACCGATCTTTTAATGCCCCTTCCCTCTTTCGAAAGTGTTTGCGAGGCATGCATACATACATACATTTAAACAGACAAGTGAGATTTATATTATAGAATGTATAGTACAAATCTGTGTTATACATACAACTGATTTTTATTAATGTAATCTCAATTTTAATCTATAAAATCACGTTATTACGCAACAACTTGCAAGGGAAAATCACAAAGCAGACATTGAAATGCAGAAATTGGATAATTTCTGTTGAATATCCATTAATATTGGGAGAAATTTTCGAATAAAATTACAAATGTGAATTCATTTTGAAATCATTTTTAGTGTTTTCTACTTTTACTCTGAGTCAAATAAAAAAAAATCCATCACTTCAGAAATTTGGGACGAAGAAAAAATTCAAGCGACATTTTCACTCGAATAGATATATGATGGCATCGTAACAGATTAAAAACATGATATAATAAGGGCAATTTATATATGTTTGTATATATGTATATACTTATGTGTTTATATATATATATATATATATATATATATATATATATATAAATGTATAGAGAAATATAAATAAAAAGGAACAAACCGGGTTATGTGTTCATCAACGTTTCGTCTTTATTTCGAGACTTCCTCTGGATGAAAGAAAGACAAAATGTTAACGAACACATGAATCGGTCCATTTCTTTTTATTTTTATTTCTCTACTTGACGGAATAGAATATATATATATATATATATATATATATATATATATATATATATATATAAAGCTGAATGTCTGTGTGTGTATGTGTGTGTGTGTGTGTGTCTGATCACGAATAGGTTCCTTTATGGTTGACTATTTTAAAAAACTGATTGCATATAATTATAAATATATTGAGACACAGGAATGGGTATGTTTGATCTAGCAGAACAGTGGTTCATTAAAAGTGTGGGGTCTTCTTTGTTCATGGTCCACAAAGTATGGGAGTAAAAAAATTAAAAATTTAAAAAAAAACGCTTACACGGGTTTGTGATATAGACTTACATAATAATACTTTGATAAGTATGTTTTAACTTTAATAGGGATGGCATAATAAAATTATGGGGTCTGCGTTCGCTCATGATCTCCATAGAATGGAAATATGTCACAAAATTTTATAAGTTTTTTTTTTTATATAGATCCACAGAATGTTGTGATACGTGTTTCAGTGTGAACAGGCATGGTATAATAAATTATGGGGTTTATCTATTTTATTTTTACTTTCATCATATTTTGCTTTGGTTTTGATATACCCAAATTCGAAGCTATCTCATTACAACCCTTCCATTTCATAACCTATTATACTTTCATAAATCAGCGTCCATTTTCTGTACGCTGTTTTTGAACCCAGTCAACGACGGTACTATTGCTAGTATATATATATATATATATATATATATATATATATATATATATATATATATATATATATATATATATATACAAGAGAAACAAAAAAAGGATGAAACTAAGTCATGTGTTCATTATCGTTTCGTGTTTCTTTCGAGATTCCCCCTGGATGAATGAAATCAAGAAAACAAATCTGCTGTACAAATATTTGAAAATATATTTTTTATATCATGAAATGTACGACCCTGTTTAATTTCAGAAATAGAAAAAAATGTAATTGGAAATTAAATGATGCGAGATATACCGTTATGGAAAAGAGTAAGATTTTGTTTTAATAGCTTCATATAGCCGTTAATATATTTATAAAATCTATGATGCAATTCATATTTTTTAAAAAATGTGTCCGTTATAATTCACATATAGATGTTTAACTGAAATGGAACGAGTGTATTTTATCCTATGTGATTTATTGACTTATTTCTATGCAAAGAACATAATTTAATTTTAGATACAGGTTAACTATCACGCTATAGAAAGAAACCTTCTATGGTAATGAATGCATATAGTCACTCAATAAATTACATAACACAAATAACCCGACGACGAAGTGTAATTCGTTATTCCAATTTCTTTATTTGCCTCGGTCAAGAATGAGAGATTCTTTGGGGAGGTATACTCTAGTCCAATCCGCACGCAAAATCGCACCGCTCATGCAAGTACAGAAGCTAAAACGATATAGCCATTCGTTGCGAATCTAGAATTTATCTCTTATGTGAATTTCCTTCACACCTGCTACCCGCGTGGATCCAATAAAGAATTCCATCAAAAACCTATAGCGTAATCGACAAGATTCACCCGAAGAAGGTAAAAGATTACATCGATCAGTATATTGTGAAATAATCACTGAAGACGAGAAAAGTTGTCCAAATAATACGAAGCATTTGTTTTCCGATATAAAACGATTCCATATCAAAGCAGTAAAAAAAAATTGACGGATCGAATTATAATTAATACAATACATTTCTCAGGTTGTAATCCTTATGTTTCAAATCATATTTACACTAGTTTGTCACGATTAAGATTGATATATAATATTCGTTACTATGTCAGGTTGAAATTAGAAATAATTAGTAGGGAGATAGTTAAATCCATAACTGAAATGTTCATTTTCGTCCAAATGTAATATAGCCGTCACATTTATGCGTGTCGTATATTTAAGTCACTCGAACCAGCACGTTGTCAGATACTGTCACAGGAATAAATAAAAAAAAAGGACAATAAAAAAATACGATTCAGCCTTTTTTTAATTCAAGTAATTTTCGACAACACACTTCACTGAACTTTAAAAAGTACATAGCAAGCATACCCGGTGAACCAAGTGCAAGTGAAATACAAACGATTGCACTGAAAGGGACGGCTAGAATCCTGAAAAGGTCTCTTGGTTGTACTCACTACAATAGGGGTAAATGTCAGACATCTGGTTGGATGTCCCCTCCCCTAGAAGAAAAAGTTTAAGAAAAATGAAAAAAAAAAATTAAGAAGGGGAGAGAACTTGAATGCCTACTAGACACTATCCTCGAGTGTCTAAGGTTTCTCTGTACAGGGGTTTGTCAGAACAATCTGGCATGAGGATACGTTTTCCATAGAAGTAAACCCTGACCAAATATTCAAAATCACATAGTATTCGCTGCCCAAATAAGATCGCCTCAGTACGTCTGACTGCGAATTGATAACAGGATTTCAATTAACAAAATTGATTTAAACGATCAGATTATTGTTCTGGAAACAGTATGGATAATAAACGACGCAAAGAGTTTTCTTAATGGTCGAATATACTGATCAGATTGAATTCTCATTTTTTTTTTTTTCACGCGAGGGATGGGTAACCGCTAAGAAAGTTCCGGGGGCCACTTTCGATTAGTGTGATTAAGTGTTAGATAGATTTTGAAACAAGACCAGTAAAGGTGGAACGTGTGTAAGGTTTGATTATTACAGTATATTCTTAATATAGTCAACTTGGAAGCAGCCCCGCGGTATTGAGTTCCACGTACGGAAGGTTCTTAGAATTAGCAGAGAGAATCAGCATGCAAGCGAAAAGTTAATATTCTTATATGAGACGATTATTTGAAAAGTCAGCTCCATGTTTCATTTCAGAAAAAGTCCTTGAAAATTAAAAGGGGGGAGGCATAGCGTTATGATAAAAAGTAAGAGGTTTTTTAAATAACTTTATGATTTTTTTTTTTTATGAGAACGAACCGGGTTGATGATGCACTGTCTACAATCTTGACTTAGTCAAGTCCGACGGAGCTCACGAATTCAGTGCAGGCAGGTTGCATTTAATCAGTTTTCCTCATAGTTGCATACTACGACCTCTTCGGTCCGCACTCAGCTCCTGCCAAGAAGGATACCCAAGATCCCTCTATGAACACAAACAGAATCAGTGATTAAATTCATAGTGCTCATCTTCCCGGAAATTTCCAAGTTTATTCCTTTAATAATGGCATATCGTTTCGTAATATGTTGGGAGTCTTTTTGGACGTAACTAGATAGCATCCTCTAAACCAAACGTATCATATTCTAACGACATGCCGCTAGCGAGTGAGCTAGCCCTGACCCACGCGCTGAGGCTGTCGACGCAAATTTCGCTCCGCGCCAGATCTTCTTTGTGCAGCATACGCAATGCCAGACGACGCCAGATTATCTTGCTAACGTAGGATTAATTAACTCTAAAGAAAAACCTTCATTCGAAAGTGAAATGGAAAACTGGTTGGTAATGTTCAATTCTGCCCAGACTAATCATGTTTCCTTTAATTATTAAAGGAAACCATCTCAACCACTGATTGCCATGGCTAAAGATACACTGCCTGAAAGTACTTCTCTCAGGCTCCCATGATTACCAATCGCAAACAACATGAATTGGAATCACTACATAAAGATAATTGTCAGGGTTTATGCGAGGAAAGTCGGCTCTCTCTACCGTGCTAGAAAGCGGCTCACACCTGAGAGCATCCTGTATCTCTACAAGGCAACTGTTCGCCCATGCATGGAGTATTGTTGGCACATTTGAGCTCGTGCATCTGCTACTAGTCTCTCGCTCCTAGACAAGATTCACAAAAAGATTCGGCAGCTTAATAAGTTCGGAAATATCAAACTGACTTCAACCTCTGTCTCGTTGTCGAAACGTGGCAACTTTATGCCTGTTTTATAATGTATTTCAGTGTTTTGACGAACTTCAAGCACTAGTACAGTCTCGACAACGATACCTTAAACAAACCCAACAAGCAGCAAAATCCCACCCTTACACTGTAGAGATTCCTAGATGCTGTAAACCATTCTAATCGAATAGATTATCCCTTAAGACTACTGCCCTTTGGAATTCCCTCCCGTGTTCCTGCTTCCCTGATTGTACTGACATGCAGAAATTCAAGTGTAACGTGAACACATATCTGTCTCTATAATTCCATAAATAATATCCCTGCAAATCTGGTCTCAAATAGAAGCTCGTCACGACTAAGTGGCCCTGTGCTTTGTGGTGAAACGTCAATAAAATTATCTAATTTATTTTTTTTTTATATTTTCTTTTTTATTACACTTTCGCCACAAACAAGGAACGTTATCACTTTGATGTAGGGGGCTACTATCAGGGACATAAGTTGCAGGGATACTATGCAGGGAGTTTAGCAGCAAGATATATTTTTACATTACACTTTAACTTCTGCATGTCAGTACGGTTGGGGAAGCAGGAAACAGGAAGAGAATTCCAAAGACCTGCAGTTCTGGGGAAGAAACTATTAGAGTAAAAGGCTTTTTTACATCTAGGGATCTCAATTGTGTAGGAGTGGGACTCCGCTGCTTGTCGGGTTTATCGGGGGTATTTTCGTTGAGGGGGTACAAGGGTGTGTAGTTCGTCAGAGCATCTACCATAAAATACTGGTAAAACAGGCAAAGGGATGCAGCATTACGTCGGTGGGACAGGAGCTGAAGTTTAAATGACAGTTCGGGACCTATTAGGTTGGCTACTCTCGTTTGAACCCTTTACAGGAGCGAGAGACTAGTACCAGATGCACCAGCCCAAATGTGACAGCAGTACTCCATACGTGGGCGAATGGTAGCTCTGTAGAAGTACATGATACTTTCAGGCGTAAGCAACTTTCTAGCACGATAGAGAGAGCCCACCTTCTTTGCAGCAGCCTTAGCGATAGTCTCGATGTATCTATTCCAACTCATGTTTTCTGTGAACGTTAAGCCAAAGAGCTTAAACGAAAGGCCACTCAGGTAAAGTATCGCCAGCGATACCTATTGGTGGTTGGTAAGGTTTCATGTAATTATTAAAGGAAACAAGCTTTGTCTCGGCAGCGTCAAATGTTACCATCCATTTTTGACAATGTGCCTAAAAATATAAACTAGAAAGATAGTGTTGAGAGAAATATTATAAACAAAATGGGTTTTAGAACGATTGAATTAATAATAATAAATTAAAAATAGGGCTGACCTCTAGAGTCTGGCGTAGTTTTCCATAGATCTTACTTAAGATGACGTGGATCTTAGAATGAGACGTGGATATGAGTTAGTTAGCTGAGTTGTGTTTTCGGAGCTGAAAATGGAATGGTCTCAACGATGACCAGTAGACGGAATGAATTCAACAGGCTGAAAAGTTGAGTACGAACGGTCTTTGCCACTTTGATAAGAAAGGGACTACTCTATTATAGTAGGTTAAATATTATTTTATCGATAATTTCTGTATTGACCTTATTCATTGAAGAAGGTGGACATCTTTATTCTAGGTTTGATGGTCCAGAGAAATATACTAAGACCCGGCTTAATAGAACAAATCGGACAAGGAGGTATTTTCTTTTAAATGTTTTGCAGTCGATATATATATATATATATATATATATATATATATATATATATATATATATATATGTATATATATGTATATATTATGTCAGGTCATGTCATATGCTACTGGTACCATGTAACCCAGTACTACCTGCCTTATGGTCGGGGCACCGGCGACTAAACTAGTTCCCCCACCAGACTTGTTTGCTGAGGAGGGCGGCTAGTCTCCCTGAAGGATTAAAAACAAGACCTTTCAAAGGGCGAATGAACTCTTTTTCTGGGTCAACGGCCAACTAGCACCGTGTATATTTGTGTGTGTGTATATGTGTATTGGGGTAGAGAGGGCTCCCGTAAGCCGTGGTGAGGGCAACCTTTCTAGGAGAAGCAAATCTCTGATTTAAAAAACCATAAAGCGGAAGACCAGTTCCCGCATTAAGCTGGTCTGCAGTTTAATTTGTTGCTGGCTATCTTGCTCTTGCTTGTTGCTGGATCTCAACATTTTGAACCGAGAGAGAGACTTAGCTGTCGTACAAAGCTAAGACTCTGTAACATCATATTTATATAGATACTCCCTCAGACATTTGGAATCATGGATTTTAAATGTCTGACGGAGTGGCACTCGTTTGACAAGACGTTGCAATCGTATATATATATATATATATATATATATATATATATATATATATATATATACACTCGTAAGCACAAAAATGGGCCAAACAAATTTTCTATATTTTATTGCACTAAAAGCTATATTGAACAATTTACCAAGGAAACTTAAACGAGACTAATAACACAGAACAAGACGTTTACTTTAATAAATACTTAGGATGGAATCTCATTCATTTTTGATTTCTTCATAAGATCAATCCTTTTTGGAGACATGCTGTCACCCAAAGTGGAACACTGTGAAGAGGAGATGCTATTCCATTCGCTTTGCATATCTTCCTACAGTTTGTCATTGTTCTCAAAAGTTCGTCCAGCCAATGCACGAGATATTATGGACCAAATATTCTCGATTGCGTTTAAGTTGGGACTTTGACCGGATCAAAATTTCACATCAATTTAATTATCAGAAAAACATTTTTTTTTTTAGTTTAGTAGAGTGTGCAGAGCCGTTATCATATTGAAAAATAATGTTCTGGGATATTCCCAGTTTCTGGATACTTAGTAACAATCCTGTTTCTTACATTTTAATGTATTCCTTAGCATTGTTGACTTCTCACATCTAATAAGTTCCCTGATTCCTGCTGCAGTAAAAGTTCCCCATACCACTGTCTCTCCATTCCAATATTTAATTGTCGTTTTTATGCAACTTGGCGAAAATCATACTCGCGTTCTTCGATTGTACCGTTCAGAAGCATCGGGTCATCACTAACAAGACAGACTCTTGATTCTATCTAACCAGAAAACATTCCTTAATCAGTGTGTATCTTTCTTGCCATAACACAAGAATTTTTTTTTTTTTATCGTTGATGTTGTTCTTAGATCAGAATGGATTCTTTGCACGCCTTTTAGAGAAAAATCCTATTTCTTTTCTTTCATTTGTCTAGATATTGTATCTCTAGAGAGAATTTCCAGTCATCCCCTCTTTTCGATTGACTAGCCTTAGTACGGGTTCGAGCCTGCTTGCCTACTACCATTTGTTGCGCCCTCCACTTTTCGTTTTTTTTTTTTTTTTGCTCAACCAACACCCTTACACACACCTCCACTATATTTTTCCCCTTTACGTCACGGGTTCGAGCCTGCCTGCCTAATACACCTTTTTTTTCTCTAAACGCCCCACCAAACACCCAGGAAACACCGTTCACCTAAGCTAGTAAATACGAAATCAGCATGTGTTCAAATATTATATTCCAGAATATTGTACGACCGGACAACGGCCAGTGGATTGCTAGTACGTATTTCTTTTAGTCAAGTGTAGATGCCACACTTGTACGTATATTAAAATTATACTACATATATCCCCACTTAAAGTAGCCCAATCACTCTAATTTTTCTTGTAACAACCAACTGACACCGAAAGACAAAATGCAATTGATTTCCAACAAGATGGCGCTACATACTACACGTCTCACAGGTCACTTACACCAGTCCATTACATGTTTACGGAAGAGAGGACAGTAAGCAAAGGGTTATGGCCACTACGGTCCCTGGACTTGTCATCATGTGATTTTTTTATCTTGGGGGGGGCTTTAAAACAAAAAGTTTATGCAAATAATCCTCACAATTTAGACAAACTAAAGGAGAACGCTATCAGGAGGATCACCAGAGAAGATCTACATGCAGTATCTACAAACGCTGTTAAACATGCTCGGAATAAATGTTAACGGAAAGTACTTCCAGCACCTTGTATAACATTATACGTAATTAAAAGAATGCTAAAGTTAATTTAAACAATAAAAAATGTTCTTTCTCTCTAATACATTAACTTTTAAGTGGGCCACACTGTAATCCTGACACTCTTCGACTTATACAACGTTGTACACAAAACTGTTAGCTTGTGTACATTTTGAACCCCCCCCCCCATTTTCGTTTAAAAGATGTCGTTTAGATTATTGTAATGTCGTTTGGAATTTACATAGCAATTCAGCATGTAAAAAGAAAATAAAACTATTGGAATTAATATTGATTTTATATTGATTTTACTTTTAAGGAAACTTAGATTTTGTCAGAAATTTAATATTAGGCAAATAAAATTTATGAAAATAACAAGTATATTTTTTTAGACCGGCATAAGCGAATTTGAAGTTTGTAAGAATTTATATGAAATATCACGTTCTGTTTAAAAAAGAATCTATTTTAAATTAAATCTTTTGCGATACTTTTACTTTATTATATCTGAAAAATAAAAGCAATTCTAAAGCTAAAATCTAATAGTGAAAATTGAGTTTGTTTTGTTCAAATCACAGGCACATGAATATTGTGTCGCTATCTCTCTCTCTCTCTCTCTCTCTCTCTCTCGGTCTTCCTCTCTCTTTCTTTCTCACAGATACACACATACACACGCACTGATGAATACAAAATACGTCACGTCAAAAAACGATTATAAGATTTGTGGTGGCATTGATGTTTATTTTCTTTTACTCAATTACGTCTTCATCTAACGAGGCATATCGCCATTTGGTCGAAAGGGGCTACTATTTCGGACCATTCCTAGAAAACATTAACAAAATGTTGGTTTACGTTTCATTTAAACTTCTGCAGATCAGTACAACCAGGAAAGCAGGTAGCAGGAAGGGAATTCCGAAATCTAGCTGTTCCAAGAAAGAAAATATTAGAATAGAAGTCTTTCTGGCATTAAGGGAGCGTATTTCTTCATATACAGCACAATCATTTTGAGGCACCGGTCCTCACCAGATCATGGAAGTTAAGCAACGTTGACCCTGGCAAGTACAATTGCGTGAGCATTTGGGAAGGCGAGGCGTTGTATGTACCGCGAGGTAAAAATACCAGGCTGAGAAACTTGCGCGATCTCTCCTTCTCTCGAGAATAGATGGTCCTCTCTAAAGCCGTAGTAGGCAACCCATCTATTGATGGCGTCACGATAAAAAATACCCTTGATTGCATTAAGTATTTGCAGCCCTTAGATAAAACGTAGAAGATTCCGCGGAAATTGTTCATGTTTCACCTGTGCCTACTGGCATCGGATGAAATATTGATATTTTTTTTCTATTTCTTCACACCGAACATTATTTTTAGTCGCATGCATGCGACCTTATAAGTAACTCGGTTGGTCGGTCGGTCGGTTGGTCGGTCGGTCTGTCCGTAACACTTTTGTGCTTGGTCTTTTTGGTTAAGATCAAAGGTCTGTTGTTAATAGATATATGTTTAGCTTTTTACGCTTTTCTTGGCCTTCGGGCCACGATCAAAGTGTGGTACCTGTTCCGGCAGATACTGCAAGCAAATACAATATGTGGGGACAACCACACATATGAGACCTTGGTCAATGTATCGGCGGTCCATCATACCAATTGTCACCATCCAGCTCGCCTACTACCTGGGGAGTTAGTCCCCATATCCCCTTCACTCCTCACATTAAAAATCGGCCTTGTGCCTAATTTGCTCGGTGGGGGGGGGCAAATAAATTCCCTTTTCTTGGCTGTTTGGCCAAGATCAAAGGCAGTATCTGTTCTTACTACATGCTGTACTTATGTTTGTAACTTTTTGGTATAAAGTGGGGATCACTTTTCTGTATTAATTTAATGTAAAATGATCGCCAACTTTAGAACCAGTCAGTCTCAAATCCATTCTAGTCATTCTCCAGATCATTGAAGCTTTTTTTGAAGGATTTCAGTCATTTTTTAAGCATTCAAGTCATTCTTAAGGTCATTCAATTCATCCTTAAGTTCATTAAAGTCATTCTAATTCATTTACTTTTTATTTATTTAAGTCATTTCAGCCCATTTTTCGGTCATTTTAGTTTATCTTTAAAAATTTAATGTCAATCCTACATTCACGCATTCATTCATTACACGAGAGCACACAACTAATGACTATCGGCCTTGTTTTATGCTCTTCCTATGTAAGTGATAATGAAAAAAGGGTCATTTGGAAGCGTTTGTTTTAAAATTGGAACTGAGCAAATGTTTTGATTAATTATTTTTCTTTACGAATTTTCTCGTAAAATATTCTTCCATAAAAAGGAAAGATAGTTAATATTATTAGGAATTGCGCTATTTCATTGTTTAAATAATATATTTTCACTTTTAACCCAACATTTACATATCTATTAATGAGGAAGTTTATCGTCAAATAGGCATTTCGTTGACATTTATCCTAATATTCAGTTAGCATTCAGGTCCCCTTAAGCGGTGGCTCATTAGCATAAAAGATGACACTCTTTTTAAGGTCAAAGGTCATAATCCTCAGTCACCAATCCTCGATCTGTATAAGAGCCGGGTACACCCTAAAATAGATTACTCCTTTAACACCTGGGCAAAAGCTACCCGTCACCTTCTATTCTGCTTTTATTAACATCAACACCGGCTTCTAAACCTAATAAATGATACCATGCAATCTCTTTACAAAAGAAGAGACGTTGCGAGGCTTTCTTCTATCTGTCATGTTTTTCATTGCAAGCGCTCGACTGAACTCTAATCTATGGTCCCCAGTGCCAAACTTTCACAAAAAACCCTCGACTAGCTACAATCAGTATATATAATATCCCGAACTATTTGTGCCTAAATGTTTACGCAGAGTACGTAAAAAAGCTTCTTTCCCAGAACTGCCGCTTGTGAAATTCTATTTTGCTGATCTGCATCCTGGTCGAATACAACATGGGGACCATCAAGTCCAATGTAAACAAGTTCTTGTTTAACTGTCCTCAAAAATAATTAAATTTTACTCAATTTACACTATTAAAGACTACTATATTACCACGTTGCATTCACTAACACTTATCCTCGAGTGGTTTTAGGCATTCGTAAGTAGTTACTTCTAAGTAAAAACAAGCCAACGTTAGCTATACAAGTGTTAAGTACGAGATAACTAATGAGTTGTGAGGGTCGTTTTTTTTATTAGACATCGAATGAAGTAAAAATATATATATGAAATGTAACAATCCCTTCGATTTCGGGAAGGAATATCGGACTTATATAAAACACGTGCACCTCAGTTATAATAAATCAGTTATAAACCAGAGAAGGAGAGCTGCGTCCCGTGGTCTCGTTCTTGGCTGTTTGCTTCACAACTTCAAAATTAGCTTATCAGGACCTGCACTAAATTTTCGCATCTTAAATGTTTGGCAATTGTTTTACGTTGTGTGGTGTGGGTGTTTGGGTACGTATACATGTCATATTTACTAATGTCTATAGTGAGGTTTGGGTTTGTGTACTTGTTACTATTGTCTATCCAGTGGTTCTTCAGTATTTAAACCTAAGTTATATTTGTAACCTATTTAAATTCTTTGCATGATCGTCTAAATGTCCTTACGCGAGTGTGCGTGCATGTGTGCGTGTGTGCGTGCGTATGTGCGTATGTGCGTGTGTCTGCGTGTGTGTGAGTATGTGTGTGTGCGTGTGTATAGATGTGTGCATGTGTGTGCGTATGTGTGTGCGTGTGTGTCCGTGTGTGCGTGTGTATGCGTATGTGTGCGTGTGTGTGCGTGTGTGTGCATGTGTGCGTGTGTGCGTATTTGTGCGCGTTTGTGTGCGTGTGTGTGTGCCCGGGTGGGTGTGTGCGTGCGTATGTGTGTGTGCGCGTGTGTGTGAATGCGCGTGTGTGTGCACGCGCGCGCGTGTGTGTGTGTGTGTGTGTGTGTGTGTGCGTGCGTGCTTGCATGTAATACATGTATTCGACATAACATTTTTCAACTGCGTCTATTATGTGGTGCTCACCCTGAGTTTCATCTTTTCTTGGAGAGAAGCTGAAAACTGTTTAAACGAATACATTTCACTCCAAAACGATGATTCTTATCTCCAATTTGGAGATACATCATCTTCCTCCTAAAGAGGGGGGGGGGCAACCGTTAACCGGCCCGCTCTTCTTTACGTCCAAATTCTAACTCCGACTCAGTCGATCAGCAAATTTGAGGGCTTTGTTGCAACTTGTCCATTTTATACCCCCATATATTGTGACAACTTTTATCAAAACATAGCTACGCTTGTCATCTCTTGCTTACCTTGCCAGTTAGATAGCTAGATAGCTAGATAGCTAGATAGCTAGGGAGATAGAAAGATATATAGATAGATAGACAGATAAATAATAGATAATTTCTTGTATTAAACAACTAGATAACAATAATACTGTGGATCAACTTACTGCAATGCGTTAGTTTTAAAAATTAAAACCAGCAAATATGTTCCTCCATGATGAGCCTAGCAGTGGACGCCGCAAATCATTGAAGCGAAGCCAGGCAGTTAAACGTTCTCGATGAAACAGCAAGACGTTACCTGCCCCGCCTATGCTATACATACAAACTGAGCAAGTGAGTTTTGAAAACGCTGGTTGATGTCCACAAAGTACAATAAGAAGCAACCTGCGCATCGCTACTTCCGCGTTGCAATACCTCATCTTTATCTCATCAAGTACTTACCGGTGATGCTGTTGTTGTCTTCTCAGTATGCTGCTCCTCACACCGCAGATCGGCATATTTTGGAAATTTTCAGGTCGTCACGTGATTCATTATGAACTGCGACCAATAAGCCAAAACGATCACTGAAGATTTGTATACGCAGCAAGTGAAGCGCGTGCAACAAGAATTGCGCCAGCCGAACCTTGCACTTGTGAATCGCCAGGGTATAACATGACAACGCCATGGCGCATGTTGCACGAGTGGTCATAGATACCGTAGAGCACGTAAGGCAAGAAATGACCTTGCGCCATCTGATTACTGATTGTGTCCCCGTAAAGTCTCAAAGAACAAAGAATAGTCTCTGTAAGCGTTGCTGCAGATGTAATTGGGAGACAAAGGTTGCGCAATACCAACAAACTACACTTCTCCTACATCGGAACTGCTTGAGTCCAGTAGCAATGAGAAATCCAGGAGTACTGGAAACATTGCCGATATAAGCAGGAAACACATACAACACTCGGAATTTTCCAATGGTCACACATTTTATTTCTAACCTCACATTTATTAACTGTCGTGATATAATGGAAACCATTATGTCAACGTGAATTATTCTGTATGATTATACCCGTTTTACTCCCTGGAGAATAATCTGTGTGGGGAATTCCACATCAATTGAGCCGACTTGTGTAGAGTACACAGGGACACCTTTATGTAAAAAAAAAGTTGAGAAAAAGGAGTTTGGAGACGGTATAACACGATTGGTCGGCTTAATTCCTATGCTAAGATTGAAAACCTGTTCACGAGCAACAAATTGTAACATATACAACTGTATGTATAGTTACTTGGAAGTCTTCTTCAAAAAGTGAATGCTACCTGAAATTCGGTGTGGCTATTCTGAGGGCGGTTCCCCATCCTTGCTAATGGCTTACTTCTCTCGGGTTCTCGCTGGGGAGGTTGCAGACATCGTGTTGATGTTTTTAGGCAGAGTAAACAACGCGCAACACAAAGTGTAATATATATATATATATATATATATATATATATATATATAGGGTGACCCAAAATAAACGGACACCAACTCTAATTAGGCCTATATATATATATATATATATATATATATATATATATATATATATATATATAAAGAGAGAGAGAGACTTGGAAGTTTAAACCTTTAAAGCTATACAAAAAAATGTATCCTTCGTTAGAAAACTATTTAGTCATTGAATAACAGGCAATTTGTCTCTCTCGAATTCACTATAGCACGAATGGTAATTTAAGGGATCATCAGTTGTTTACCATGAAACATTGTTTCGGGGATTTAAAGATCAAACAGCATATTAAATCATGGCTCTCCAGCAGTGTTGATCAGACACCACATCTCTTGATGTTAAGACATGTTACAGATATTAGATCTACTTTCCTATTAATTAATTTTTGTTATTCATGCTATAACAAATTCAAAATGAATATATTTTTTAATTTACCAGTCTTGTATTTATAAGATTAGGATTAATCCATTTGACTACTTATTACGCCTCACTAACAGCAACGAACTAGCATCAAACGTAAATATACCAAACAGAAAATGTAATTGCAGAATACTCGTAAATTGTCCGTTGGATGGGAAATGTCTAACCTCGGAAATAGTGTATAAATGCGAGATAAAAACCGATAAATCTAAGATGATATATCTAGGAGCCACGTAGATAGTGTTTAAGGGCAGATATAGAAATCACGTAGTATCATTTAAAAAGGAATCTGAGATAGAAACTAATAGGGATGGCGTAAACGACAGCAGGGGGGTACAAAAATAAGCATTAGTAATAAAAACAAAAAGAAAAATACCACTGCATTAGGTGATTGGATTAGGGAACTTAACAGAAATAATTAAAATTTTGAATTACAATGGTCAGTATTGGACAGAGGGAGGAAGTACAGCCCTGGGAAATCAAAAAGTTGCAATCTTTTATTGGAAGCCTTCTACATTGTGAATTCCAAAGAGGAAATTTTGAATAAAAGACTTGATGTCATACAAGGATGCATTCACAGAATAGATTTATGCTATCACGCCTTAAATGTAACTGAGGCATAACTTTTTTACAACAATAAGGATCATCGAATGCTAGGATTAAATTTTAATGTAGAGTTAAATAGCTAGAATTGTTACAATCTAAACGAAGGATCCAAATCTAACATGCGAATATAGTTTCCTTTCTCATTAACCGGGTAATAAATATAAATACAGTATATAGCTCATCTAAGAATGGGAGTTTTTCTCCATAACGGCGAACATTCTTGTATTCAGTCGTAGCAGTATTGACGGTGAAATAAGTAATACCCTCTTCAAATCAATAAAACAACTTAGCAAGTGAACTAGTTATTAATAAAAAAAAAATTAGCAATTTGGGGGATGTACATTTATTTAAATATTAATTCAATGGATTTTGTCATGTGACACCCTAATTGGTAGACTCTATGCTGACTTACTTATTCTCCTACTTCACCGCCTATTCTTAATGTTTTTTTACCCATAAATGCAAGAGTAGACATCTTCCCATCGGAGTAAAACACACTTGTAGCCATGGGTGGTTTTGCTGTCAGATTAATAATTAGAGGGCATATAATATTCTATTTATTTTGACACCAAATTTAGGCAAGGCATGAATTATATGACAGCATAAGCGACTAATAACATGGGTAATAAAACAATTCTTTAAGATCAAAAACATAATTTATATACTTAATTTGTTAAACACGCAATCGTAGCACGTTCTAAACTATTAAATCATCGGCACCTTCTTATAATCAATGAATCGAAAACATCAAACGGCCTGAATTACCTCCCTGTAACCGTTATAGGAAATAAACATCGACCCACTTTCATCTAGAATTAACTATCAGTACTTAACAACCTAATTGGATTATCTCCATTCATAATTATCCTAAGTAAGGATATAAAAACATTTTCGAATAGAATAGCAATGAATTTTCCTACATTAAATAATAATAAATAGATTAGAACACTGCACACGAAATGTTGTACAAGGATGTATATATATTTAATACACCCATTTTATTTATTCTCATATTCAATTATACTTTAAACCTAAAATGGTGTTAAATCCAAGTGCAAATATAACGATAATCTATAAACATTACTTTCCAGTAATACGAAACTAAAACTAACCATAACATTTGTGAAAGGTTGTTACGGCCATAATATTAATATAGAAACAATTTTTTTTTTAAAGTTCTTTTTATAAAAAAATCAATTATTGGGAAATAAAGGAATAGCAGGATCTAATTTAGGAACCCAATGAATGGGATATAATTTTTTTTAAATGGCTTAGGGTTCTCTGTAAGAACTTCTCATGACTCTGTTCTTAAATAAGGATACGAAAATGAGGCGATATATTAATATTTAAATGAGCTTTTCCGTAACCACGGCCAAGATAAATGTTTCTCGCATGCTTTTCCAGTTAGGGACTTCCCCTTTTTCTTTTTTTTCTTTCTCTTCAAAAAATGCTCCATTGCCAAAAGTGTGTTTATTCATAAAGTCTGAAGAACTGCTTGTTTTTTAAATTTTTCAAACGATATAATGCTTGAAAATCGTAACGTAAAATGAAATACCCTTTTTATTACCATCAACACCTTGTTTTGAAGTCTTGATTTTGCATACACAGTATATTACTGCTCAATTATGAAATGTGATAATTTTGTAGCTTATTCCTTAAGACAACCATTTTTGGCTTAAAACTCATTGGTATATTAAAATTTACTGAATTACACGAACTCAGTATATTACATATAAGTCATATATATATGTATATATATATATATACATATATATATGACTTATATGTAATATACTGAGTTTTTATTTTATATATATATATATATATATATATATATATATATATATATATATATATATGTATATACTCGAGTGTATGTAAATAAAGATTTGCCCAAAATTTCCTATTTGAAAATAACATCTTTTAATAAAATGACTTATGTTTTTTTTGCTGTTTACATTTTTACGCCAGAAGCTTAAGATTTTGAAAAGTTTATATATTTACCTTTTACACCTTAAACAGCTAAATCCACAGTATCATTTAATTCTTTTATAAGCTTATCATGCGGAATTTTAGTATATAGCGTACTAAAATCATTAGTCGCTATAGAGTTTGCTTTTATTCTGAAGTTTATATTATCTCATTTTTCTTTTACTGGTTGTGAATCATTTACCACCAAAAATATATTTATATTACTATGGAAATTTTATTTCTGATGGAAATTATTTATTTTATTTATAAATACTAAAATATTTTAGTTATAGGTCTAGTAATGCACGTTTTTGAACCTGCAATAAATCTAGCGTTAACTGGATCTTTGTGTTAATTCGAAACGATTGTAGACGACCCTATCCATTAATCAACCTATTATTAAAACGAACAGCCATTCCCGTCGACAAAAGCATACTAATACACACATGAGAGTAGATCAAACCCGTCAAACCATGATATAATTTTATATTGTCCGCTTAGCAATTAAAGAAACAACTTTCCCACGTTCTTACGTGCCTTCCTAGCGAGTTAATCTTTTTTTTTTACACAGTGATCACCACTTATCAAGGCCCGGAAGCCACTCAGGGATAAGGGTTATTGCAAGTACATTACGTTAGTGTGGAGATTTGATTAAGTATTTACTTAAGGGGGCGGTTCATTAGGAATTTGTTAACGTTGGACTTGAAGACATCCAAAGTGTAGTCCGGTGCGGAGCAGGCAGACGGAACAGAGTTCCACAGGCGTGCAGTTAAAAGAAAGAAGCTTTGTTCATGGAATCCACGTTTTGATTTAGGCACAAATATAGAGTTGGGGAAATTTTTCACAGTTGATTCAGCTAGACGGGTGTTTTTCGTGAAAGATTGGCGAGGGGGGACCAGAGATTGGAGTTCAGACGAGCACCTGCCATGGAAATAACGATAAAATAAGGATAGGCTCGCAACGTCTCTTCTGTGGGAGAGAGGTTGCAGGGTAGAGAAAAGGGCATCCTCCACTAAGCCACTAAGTCTATTTTGTACTCTTTCAAGGCAGGATAGGTTGTTTTTAGCAGCTCCTGTCCAGATATGGCAACAGTATTCCATCCTTGGACGTACCTGGCTTTTATATAGATAGAGAATTTCATCAGTAGTGAGATATCTTCTGGAGCGGTAGAAGGATCGCACCATCTTTCCAGCGACCTTGGCAACAGACTTGATGTACGTGTTCCATTTCAGATCAGGAGTAAAGGTCAAACCCAGAAGCTTGTCAAAACACGGGGCCTCACCCAGACGAGAGCCATCCATCAAAATTGATGCAAGCTGGGGATCAGAGCGTTGATGATGTAAGGATAGGAGTTTGGTTTTGGATGCATTAAAGGTAAACAGCCACGTCTTCCCTCACTGAACCACGCGCTCAAGATCAGAGGAGAGAGAATCAGAGAGAACTTTGTCATTTACAGCCTTTTATGTGTTGTCGTAGATGGTCGTATTATCAGCAAAGATGTCAACGAATGATTTAAGTATGTGTTTAGGGAGGTCATTGATGTAGATCAGGAAGAAGGTTGGGCCCAGGATTGACCCCTGAAGGACTCCAGCATTTATATTTCAGGCCTCCGATTTTTGTCCATCTACCACTACTCTTATGAGCCTATCGGAGAGAAATTATCTGAAGCGATTTAAAAATCATCAGCGTTTCTAAAATTAATTATTTTGCTAAATCCGTCTTAATCCAAAGAAGACTCCGTGGGCGAGGAAGGATTCCAATCTTCTCGGCGAGCAAGCAATGCGACATCGTATGTTTGTCGAATAAAATATATTTATTGAATGTAATCAAAAGAATCATACTTATCGCACGAAGACTTATTCAACTTATAATGATTCAAAATGCACAAAGATAATTACTTAGACTTTACTCGAGAGATTTCCGTTAAGGGGAGATAATCTCATGACATCGGTGACTTACGATTTATTACATTTTAGCTTGAAACTCGCGCACGTCTCCAGGGACCTTAGCGTGAATAATAAATGAAAATGCATGTAGACGTTCTGTAGCTATATTAAGACGCTTGCGTGTAAAAGGTGATAGAAACGGTATATTGAGCGTGGGCTTATAATAAGCACATAGATGGACAATTACATTAGAAATAATTTATAAAATTTAGAACTACGTAAGTGTAAAGCCAAATCGCGTTCCCACATTGATTCTCGTTCGATCAAGAATGCTAAGTCGCATAGTCACATGAAACTTGGATTATACCAGATGGGTGAATATTTAGAAATTTTACAAGGGATGAGACATATATGAAGCTGTAAACTACATCTTAATGTAATATTTCTAGTAAACTTCATGGCATAGTCCGACCAAGACTAATATAACACGAAGTATTAACGACGGATTTTCTTTTTAGGTGGTACGATATGAAGGTGTCAGCTAAAATTTTGTTTAGATATAAAATTAAATGGTCTTGAATTGGGTGATATTAAGTGTTTAGCTATAGTATTGGTGTTGGAAAATTCATAGTAAACCTCCCTGATAAAGTTGTGATATCGAACCCTATGTATATACTTTTTTGTTGGCAGATATACATTTTATATCAGGGTATTTAAATATATACAGTCTTGGAAATTTTTAAACATTTTATCGCAAATTACTTAATTAATCTCTTGTTCTGGTTGCATTGGCTTGCTTTCAAAATTTTATGGTAGGGATAGATTTTTTTAATAGAGAAAATGTTTAGGGGATTATATATACATGAATCTATCTATCCATCTATATATCTATCTACATATATATATATATGTATATCTATGTTTATATGTATATTAATGTTTATATGTATATATATGTATATATGCATATATATATGTATATATGAAGATATATATATATATGTATATATATATATGTGTGTGTGTGTGTATGTGTGTGCATGTGTGTGTATTGCCGTTTGTTTCTCTTGCGAGCCGCTTTTTCATTTGGCGGGCCAATGTGTCAACATTCTGTTCGTAAGTAAAAAGAAATTTGCCATAATCATAATATTTTTAAATTCCATGAGTCGTCTTCAGGCTTGGGATGAATTAAAAATTGCGTTTATAAATGTTTACTGAAATGTGGTCAGGTTTTCCGAATTTTATACGACACCTCTGGAAGCTGAAATCTTTCAATATCATTCTCAAGCCATCCATCTACATTAGGTAACACGATAACGTAATCTTATTAACAGAAAATTTAGAAAAACTAAAATAAATCAAAATCGCACATGAAAATAATTCGGTACTAAATGTCACGCATGAAATAAATATAAATAGGACTATTGCTTCCTTGATATAGAAATTAAAACCGATAGATTTATTATTTAGCCATACAAAAACGCCATAAAGAATTTATCTCAATTTTTAAGTTTTAAGTCCCTATAGTCGTAGTGAAAAATCTCAAACGCAATTCACCCACTAACAAAATATTTTATAGTGCATTCTCTGACCGAAAGCAACCCCTTATTTGTAACAATTCCAAAAATTATACAGCCAATTAAAATTTTCGCCGCCTTTACAAAAACAACAACAATAATAATAATAATAATAATAATAATAATAATAATAATAATAATAATAATAATAATAACATATTCTATAATAGCTACACGTAAATTTTACTTTTTTATAAAATCAACAAACATCAGGAAATATCGCACGAAGCTTAGTGTGGGGGGTATCCTTTTCTCTTCCCTGCAACATCTTTCCAACAGAAGAGATTTTGCTAGCCTGTCTCTGCTTTATCGTTATTTTCATGGCAAGTGCTCAGCTTAGATTCAATCTATGGTCCCCCCCTCGCCAAAGCCACTATCAATAATTTCCAACACTCTTTATCTAGCCATGAACCTAAAAAAGTAGATTCAATGAACAGAACTTCTTTCTGAGAACTGCACGCTTGTGGGACTCTCTTCCGATTTCTAGCTTTCCTGCTGACTACAATTTGATTGTCTTCAAGTCCAATGTAAAGAAGTTCTTGAATTGTCCCCCTATGTAATTCAATTTTCAAAATTCCTACTACTTATGTTTAGTACGCTATAATCACATTGATTAATGTAGGCCTACTAACCCTTATTCTCGATGACCTCCAGGACTTGATAACTGGTGATTTCTATGTATAAAACATAATTTCCATTTTTAGGGAAACAAATTATCTTAGATTCATCATTTATTATAAGAAAATTAAAACAACAATTATTTAACCTCTGACGACAATTTACAAAAACTAGCAATACCCTGTTTTTTTTTTTTAAATCTCCTCTATTGGAAGTGTGTTTCCAAAAACAACTCGTACATCAGCATGATTAGAACAAATATGTCTCGCTTGTCTTCCCATAACAGCTATGACACCCTCTAAAACGAATTTAGAAACATATTTATTAAAAAAACAAAAAAAAACAGCCATTTTAGCCGTCACACATTGTAACCTGCACCTTCTAATCATGGAAGCCTTACGCATTCACATGAACAAACCAATCATTAATCATGCTCAATATAAGGACAACGCACGCTTAAGTGCTTGTAACGACATTAAACGTTTTCAATCGACTTTTCAATATATAAACTAGATACAATTGCTAATTCATCGGTCATACGAAGACAACTAAAGGAAGTCGAAAACGTGGCAAATTATTTGATTCTTGGTATTATCCTTGCTGTTGAATCAAACATGCATAAGAGAAAAGTGCTGCTCTATATATAAATATATATAGAGAGAGAGGGAGAGAGAGATAGCGAGACAGAGAGAGAGAGAAAAAGAGAAGGAGGGAGAAAGAGAGGGAGACAGAGAGCGAGAGAGAAGGGTAAGAGAGAGAAATAAAAACATAAAAATGAACTGAGTTATATGTTCGTCAACGTTTCCTCTTTATTCGGCGACATCCTCTGGATGAAATAAAGACGAAACATTGATGAACAAATCGGCTGAGAGTGCATCTCTCCCCCGATACCAACCTGGAAATTTTCACGACTGGCGCAGTACAGTCGTACTCGGCGCGGTACGGTACATATACACCTCAAAACGAGATACCGGTTCTCGTAAGATCACAGAAGTTAAGCAATATTTATCCTAGCCCGTAACGGATGGGTGATTCCATTTGAGTATTCTTTTATATATATATATATATATATATATATATATATATATATATATATATATATATATATATATATATATGTATATATATTTATATATATATATACATATATATATATATATATATATGTATATATATTTATATATATATATACGTATATATATATATATTTATATATTTGTATATATATATTTATATATATATATATATATATATATATATATATATTTACATAAGCAGAAAGCTTTGCGGAAGAATTTACTAATATAAAAAAATTCTAAATCAAAATATAAATATTCTCATTGATATATATATATATATATATATATATATATATATATATATATATATATATATAAAGTTTACAAAAAGGTTTTATTCTTCGGCAGTACTCCTAAATCCGCGAAGTTTCAAAAAGGAAAAACTGTTAGCAAAATAATCAGATAGTTCAACGCTAAGATAGAAAATAACCAACCGTATTTAAAGAAGAAGCCCAGTGTAATGGAGGTTGTTATTTGCAAGTAAATGAATAACAGCAGGTGCTCGCCTCAGTGGTTGAAATTGAAAATAAATGTCAGAAATCGAAGTTTTAAATTTTGAATAAAATATATATATATATATATATATATATATATATATATATATATATATATATTTAAAGTGATGGTTGTGTAGTTCCAACGAGAGAAAAAATGTATATTTAAAAGAGTGTAGCCATCAACAATTGTGTTTTTTTTTAAAGGCTTTCATCATATTTTTATTTTAAAATATTTTTATAACGCGTTTCGAGCTTAGGGTGTGCTCTCTTCAGATATTTTCGTAAAAAGTTTTTCTTTAAAATGGGAGTTTGTAGAATTTCCTCCGCTGATATTAAATATGTTTTTCAGAGTGATGCGTGTGTTCAGACATTCTGTCTCCAACTGTAAGTGTTCACAGTGTCCTTGTTTAGTGGTTATATTTAAATTCTGA
Organism: Euprymna scolopes; assembly: GCF_053919585.1. Taxonomy (NCBI): domain Eukaryota; kingdom Metazoa; phylum Mollusca; class Cephalopoda; order Sepiida; family Sepiolidae; genus Euprymna; species Euprymna scolopes. The sequence continues at coordinate 86,081,600 of NC_136519.1, read as the reverse complement.
AAATAACATATAGACACGTATATCCGAATTAAGAAATTATTGTTTGACAAAAGGAATATATAGAATGGGGTTATGTTGATTTCCTTAATCCATAGATTTTTAATATTGGCTCATATAACCAGAGAAAAGGAAATGCGGTTAGCAAAATATTCAGCTGTGAATAGACATTTATTTTGCTTTTCAGCACAAATATTGAAAATAGTTTTTTTAGTGGTGAATGATAATTATATGGAGATAAATGTAGGAAAAGGGAATTTCGTACAATTATATATTGAGCTTCTCCTTTTTACCTCGATTATATATATATAGTGTTATAATGGAATAATTCCAGGAAGAAATCCGGGTATGAGAGCTTAATGTGGTACACAGAGCAATAACATAACATATAACACGGAAATTACATGATTGCCGATGCAATAATTTATTTCAACCTTATGATATTTTCAAGCATCTAAACTAGACAATCACATTGATACTCAAAATCAATTTTCTATCTTAGTGTTGAACTTTCTGATTTTTTAGTATCAAAAATGTAATTGTCTAGTTTAGATGCTTGAAAATACTATAAGGTTGAAATAAATTATTGCATCGACAATTATGTAATTTCCGTGTTATATATATATATATATATATATATATATATATATATATTGCTATGAATAATCGCCCTAGAGAACATACTATCATACTTCTTTGGAAGAACTCCAAGTGAGTATAAAATGATTTAGAGAATGATATTCTTTTGTTATGTCATCTAGTGTACACGTCTGTCATCGATTTTGTATAAATAATAAAATTCTGTAATAATATATAACTGTTGTCATATCATCAAGCGTGCACAGAAACAAACAATCAATAGAATAAAGAACCAGCACATGTTTGACAAGCATAATCCTCACTCAATTCAGAAAATGGATACCTATTGTAAAGCTAGCTGCGCCTGTGATTGTAATGTAAGGGCGTCGTAATCCTCAACCACAACTTCCTTGAATAAGCACTGCTTAAGTCCAATGGGAAAGAGAAGTTTACAACGACTGGAAACAATGCCGAGATACAAGTAGAGCACATACAGCACCTGGTCACGCATCTCTGCTTTATCCATCAATTTATATGCCCCCATCGCCAAACTTTCACAAAAAATACTCGTCCAGCCAGAACCACTACCAATAGTTTCCCACAAACTTTATCTGTGCCTAAACCTAAACGTAGATTCCATGAGCGGAGCTTTTTTCCTAGAACTGCACGCCCGTGGAACCCTCTTGTGTTAGCCTGCTTTCCAGCTGACTACAATTTGATAGTCTTCAAGTCCAATGTAAACAAGTTCTTGATGAACCGTTCCTCTATGTAATCCAACTTACAAAAATTCCACTACCTATGTTAAAAACTCTATAATCACAATTACTAATGTATATCCATTAACGTTTATCCCCAAGTGGCCCCCGGATCTTGATAAGTGGTGATTCTTGTGTAAAAAAATAGTACTGACCAGACTGATCGTTGTTTAATCTCGGTGATCTAACAGGAACCAGTGTGTCAAAGTATGTTGTATCCTTTTGAATACATAGGGGCCCATATTAATCCCTGACAATATCCGGTTTTCATGCTGGTATTTTATCATTATAAAAACTACAAGTGCAACGATAAAATTCTCGCCATAGAAAAGCCAGCAAAATTGCATTTTGGGTCGATAAAAACTGTTTTTCTTTTTTATTTATAGACTATCTACTAGTTGGTCAGTTCTGTACAAATCCCAAGAACCATAAAAACATTCTATCATCTCTGAAAGTGACACAATAAGCGAGATCGGAGATGCTCCGTTGTACAACACTTGCTCTCTACCGATCCCATTATGAAAACAGGACCATTGCCGGCACCCTCAAAATATAAACAGAGACATGCTTAGAGTAAGGTAAACAAAGATGCTGGTCAGGGTTATGGTCTTTGGTATGGATACACGTGATGGCCACATCATGCCACTTCGAGGTCCGCTTCAAAGTCAACACCAAAGTGTATCTGGATGTGCTGAAAAGTGGGCTGATCCCCTAATGCAATCAGGTGGCCACTGGTGGATCTTGGGTGTGGCAGCAGAACTCAGCGCCGACCCACAAGTCTAAAGAGACGCAGGCTGGATTTATTTGCTTTCCCACTGAACAAATTAGGCACAACGCCGTTTTTAAATGTGGATAGGGGGAGGGGGGAGGGAAAAGCGGGCAAGCTTCCGAGAGGCGGGGCATGGGATCTAGATAGTGAAGTCCATTTGGTATATAGGGTTGCCCCTGCATTGACCAAAAGATTGCCAGAAGGGCAATGGGTTTTGCTTGCAGCATCTGCCGGAACAAATACTACACTTTGATCTTGGCCAAAAGGCAAAAAAAAAGACCCCCAAAAGAGGGGGAGCGGGCTGAAAGAGACGCATGCTTTACTTCAGGAGTGCTACGATTTTGCACCGGGCCAGTATCGATGCGTTGATTGGTGCTGTAGGCGACTACATTAAATAAATGTCAGCTCTAGTACATAATCATGTTATCTGAATTGATTTTTTTTTCCAAAAATGTTTTAAAATAAAGTTGTAATATTGTTCTTTTAGATGCGACATTTTTATTGTTCCACACTGTATAACATCGGTTGATATATTAACGGCTTATAAATCAGTATATTCCTGAAATGTAAACATCTTATTTATCCTATCTTCAATTATGCTTTTATAAAATGTTAGAAATCTGAAAGACATGCACACACACACACATACACCCCCCACACACACACACACCTACACACACACGCATACATACACACACACCCACCTACACACGCACACACGCACACATATGCGCGCGCGCACACACAACATTATCTTTACAATCGACCTTCCGATTAAAACATGGACAAGAAAAGTTTTTGTTTTTTAAGTAGTTACATCTTGTTTGCAGAAAAGATGCGATGAATTGTATGAAAGGACTGAAATAGATTATATATGTACATATGTTTTCTTCATCGCACCTGTTTATGCGAATTTTTTCTTTCTTTCGGTAAAAAATATATTCATGCACAAACGATAAATATCCTATTTTTATACACTTGCAAATGCTTTATGTACATAGATGCATCTTTGTTGACATAAAACTTTCCGCCGTAATATCTCTATCTTTATCTCTGCTTATATATAAAAGTCACTTTGTGTGTGTGTGTGTGTGTGTATGCGTGCATGTGTATGTGTGTGAATACATATCTTCCGAAACGGCTGAACCAACTTTTTTGCAAATTTCACACAACGGTGATTTATATTTCTTGAATGCATTCTTATACAAGTTTTGTACAGATGTCACTCGATAAGTATCGAAAATCGAAAAACGCGTTCTAAAAAATAGTCTTAGTTCTCCTATAGATAAAAAAAAATTACAAGGGAATATTTTACGTTACACCGTTGTAAGCTTAACCGATGTAACGTTAGATATTTCTATGTAAAGATTCATTTTTTTTAATCTATAACAGAAGGAATTTAGAACAATGATATACAATAAAATTTTCTTTTAAACTTGAAAAAACAATGTCACAGAAATAAATGATACGATTCAGACTGCTTCGCAACCGTCTTTTATGAATGGAGAATCAGTTTCTGACTGGCATAAGTGGCTCAAGGATTAAGAAAGGGTTAAGGAGGATTAAAAAAAACAGAATACCAGAATTGATTGGCCAAATAAAAAAAATCTACGGGACCCTCGTACGTCTACAAAGAGATTAATTCCACAGTTAGATGTCAGTGTAGAAACTATAGACACAATTATTCACGAAGAATGTTTTATCAGTCCTAAAAGAAGCCCTAGGGAACACCCAAGAGTTATCGCAAAGTGTAAACAACCCAAATTATATAGAAATCAGTTAGTTACAACTTTCTAGAAAGTTTTATAAAAATCTAAGGCATCATTTTTGTTTAATATCACAAAAGTGTCAATTTTAGCTATTTTAACACGAAAGTCAGCCCTAGGTGGGTCAATCTGAGGTTTCCTTGAGAATCCGTTCTGTTACTTTTTTACGCATATCATGTTTAATCTTTGTGAAAAATTTCAAAAAATTACAAGGCGTAATTATTGAGAAAAGTGCGGACAGACGAACGGACGTAAGGACACGGGTGAATTTACCTTTATTCCTGTGGCTTTTGGTTATCCCCTAAGCTCAAGGAACATTTTGGAGGTTCTGGTTATGAAACAATGGAGGAGATGATAGAGGCTGTGATGAGGGTAATTGGTACACTAACACAAGAGGATTTCTATAGTGCCTTCTAGAAGTTTTTGGGGTCGCACGACATGCGTATTGCAGCTGGAGGAATTTACTTCGACGGACACTAGATTTTCATGTGTATTATCGATATATGTGTTTACACAGGAAAAAGTTTGGAAACTTATTGAAGTCACCTTCTGAATTATTTCAGTTATCATAAGGTTTACTATTAATATACTCATTGCAGTTATACAACCTCAAACTATAAAACTCATTGCTATTATGAAAACAATTCTACATACATAATCATTACAGCTGTGACAACAGCATATTCTTTTCATTCTTTTGACTCTTGGGTATATATCCGACGGAGTTAGACAGTTAATCAACCGAGAACCACAACAGTCTATCTAAAAAAAAACAGATAAGATATCAACTGATATATATTCAAGAATCAAAACAATGAAAGGAATATGCTGTTGTATAATAATATAAGAAAACCGGACACACGTACGTTTTCTTTTATCAGGTAGAGTTATTTTTTTCTTTTTCGAGCCAAACGTAAATATCGATATAATTTGTTTTTTGCTGAAGCCAATTTGATTAGATTTTCGTCGCACGCGCAGTCAGAGCTGTATATGATTCCGACAAGACTATCAACACAATCACAAAAAAGAAAACGAGCCTGAATGTTAATTTACGCATTCGATTCACAAGGTGTGGCTTCTTACAAGAATTACGCACTAACTTACCGACCAACAAGAGCACATAACTTTCAGTACATCCTGCATTTTGTTTATTTTTTCATTACTATTTTATCTCCAGAATGAAACCGGCGTGAAAATCAATCGCAGCAGAAGCAATACAAAAATACAAGATGTCTAAATATATATTTTCACCGTTCCTTTCTGTATATATTTTGTGCACAAGACGAAATGTTTCTGTACTTTATTATTAGAAAGAGATGGTTGTTCGGCATCTGCTTACAGAAGGAAATATGAACCTTCCGGCAATACTTGTCAGACATTAACATATCGAAAGAATATGACGACTTCAGAAAGAAAATCATTCAATAGGGAGTGGCAGCATCTTTTGAAAATATTATTTCC
>NC_136519.1:86008773-86071273 GCF_053919585.1 Euprymna scolopes | reverse complement strand
TACATATATACATATACATACATACATACATATATATATATATATATATAAATGTGTGTATATATATGTGTGGGTATATATATATATATATGTATGTGTGTGTAAATATATATTGTATATATATGTGTATACATATATTTGTAAGTATATGTGCATCTATATATATAGATATATGTATATAATTATATATATACATATGTGTATATATATGTATATATATGTATATATATATATGTATATTTATGCATATATATATGTGCATACATATGTGTATATATATGTATATATATATATATGTATGAATGTATATATATATATGTATGCATGTATATATGTGTGTATATATGTATTAACATATGTATGTATGTATGAGTATATATATGCATGTATATATGTGCATATATATGTATATATATATGTGTGTGTAAATATGTATATAGGTATTATATATGTATATATATTGTGTATAATATAATTGTATCTATAATTATATATATATATATTTATATACACATAATTATATATATATTTTATATATATAATTATATATATACAATTATATATATAAAATTATATCTATCTATGTATGTATGTATCTATCTATCTATCTATCTATATATATATATATATATGTATATATATATAAATATATATATATATATATATATATATATATATATATATATATATATAAAGAGATTTTTCCAAGGGTTATATATATTTAAAATTTATAAACTAATAGCAATGTACATATAACACTAAGAGTTTAAGCCAATTCACTCAAATATCAAGCAACATGATAACATTTCGGTAATCGAATATATATATATATATACATATATATATACATATATATATATATATATATATATATATATATATATATATGAACAGTCTTCATATAGATATGTGTGAGAAGATAGGAAACAGGTATCTTTTCAATCAGATTGTCTACTAGAAGTCGTTATCTATAAATGACAAGGTTTCTTCGTGATATCTATGTGTTAAATTGAAATTTGTCTGGTTTGTCGGATAATTCAAATTCTTTGATTTGCATGGCTGTCTTATTTTTGACATATTTAGATTTCGATTTCGTTGTTCAGATAAGTTATAGTTTCTATATTTATAAACTTATTTCTTATATAGTATTGTTTAGAATATCTTTCAACATGTTATACCGTAGTCATTTGGACTATATATATTGGGTTTTAAATGGTCCTGAGAAAGGTATGTGTTAAAAACAGGTTTTCTTCTGTAATCTTTAATTTGATTTTTTTCTTTTTTTTTTTGCGTTCTCTAAACTATATATTTAGGTATATGATACACCCCACCCCCACACATATATATGTATATATTTATGTATATGTATATAGGTATATATATACATATATATACACATTTATATATACATATATATATATATATATATATATATATATATATATGAAAATAATGGAAATAGTATTCCGACAAAATAGAGAAAATAAAAAAGGGAACAAACCGTATTATGTGTTCACCAAAGTTTCGTCTTTATTTCACCCAGAGGAAGTCTCGAAATAAAGACGAAACGTTGGTGAACACATAATACGGTTTGTTCCCTTTTTTATTTTCTCTCTCTCTCTCTCTCTCTCTCTCTCTCTCTATATATATATATATATATATATATATCGACGAAACGTTGCATTCCTCTGCCTCTTCTACAAGTATTTTAATGGTGAATGCTCTGACGAACTGCAGACACTTGTGCCCCACGACTAAGACACCCTCAACAAACCCAACAGCTAAATCCAACCCCCACCACACAGTAGAGATCCCTAGATGTAAAAGAGCTTTCTACTCCAGTAGTTGCTTCCCCAGAACCGCTAGACTCTGGAATTCCATTCCTGGTCCCTGCTTCCCTAACTGTACTGACATGCAGAAGTTAAAGTGTAACGGGAACCGACATCTTTCTGCCCAAATCCCAACATAGTGCCCCAGTAGTTGCTGGCTCTGATAGTAGCCCCCTACACCTAAGTGGCAATGTGCCTTGTTTAGGGTGAAAATATAATTTAAAAAAAACCCAAACCTCAGGCCTTGGTGGAGGGGGAGATATAAATTGCTGCTTAATGATCTAATTAAAACCAAAGAGGGAAGATATTACATTTAAGAAATAGTTGGAATCAAGTCTCCCCATAGCTGCATAGAAATTTTGGGGAAATATCAAATATTTTGTAATTCATATACAAAAACAGGAAAACAAATGACTGTGATTGGAGTATCGGAATAGGTGCAGTATATTTTCATCCACGAGAAATCAGTATATTCCTAACAAATATAGGTTTTCGAGGGTGCTTAAAATGAAAATAACAATCCTAGGAAACGAATTCTTTCCAAACTATGAAGAAACTATAGTTTTAAATATTGGGGATCACTTTTTTATATTAAATAGCCGTAAAATAAACATCGAATTCATAGCCCAGGTGACCATAAAATGGGTGCTATTAATATGGAAAAGTGGTCGCCGATTCTAGAAACACTAATGTGTGTAGCAAAGGGCAAATGTCACATAAAATGTCACATAAAATGTCACATAAAATGTCACATAGCCCACTACACAAGTCTAGTTACTGGCTTTCGAGCAAGCATCATTTGTTAAATTCTCATCAGTAATTGCTAATATTTCGAAATGATAAAATTGCTCAAATAATGTTATATATATATATATATATATATATATATATATATATATATATATATATATATATATATGTATATATTCGGGTTGCCAAATTGAATATATAAATGCTCATATATTAAATTCTATGGGCCGAAATTACATGGAAATTTGCAGACATTTTAACGATAAAATTACTATTCTCTGGTTCAAATTTTATGACAATTGGTAAAAAAAAAACAACTATATTTTCTAACCAATGAAATATTTCCAAATTCGACATTTGTATGTATATCTATAATATAAAGCTAAACGTCTGTGGGTGTGGTCAGGAATATGCTATGGTTTACTATTGTAGAAAACTGATCACATATAATAGTAGAAGATGTATCGAGACACAGGAATGGGTATGTTTGATCTGGCATAATGATGATTCATTAAAAATCGCGCCTGGTTCACAAAGTATGGAAATAAAAAAATTAAAAAATGCAAAAACAAACATGTTTACAAGTGTTTTTGATATAGATATACATAATAATACTTTGATAATATGTTTAAACGTAAATACAGGTAGTATAATAAAATTATGGGGTCTGCGTTCGCGCCTGGCCTCCATGGTATTGAAATAGGCACACACTTTGATAAAGACATTTCATATCTATCTGCGTAAGTATACTTTGATAATTATGTTTCAGCTTGAAGAAAAATGGTATAATAAAATTATGGGGCGTTCGTTCGCGCCTGATCTCCATAGAATGGAAATATGTCACAAAGTTTAACACGGTTTTTTAATATAGATCCACAGAATATTGTGACAAGTGTTTCAGTGTGAACAGGTATGGGATAATACATTATGGGGTTTATCTATTTTTACTTTCATCATATTTTGCTTTGCTTTTGATACCCCCAAAATCGAAGCAATCTCTTTGCAACTCTTCCTTTATATATATATATATATATATATATATATATATATATATATATATATATATATATATATATATATATATACTAGCATGAGTACCCAGCGTTGCCTAGGTTTACATACAGTTCCGTTTGGAACACACCTGCTACACTAATCATTTTCATCATGGGTAACATGGATACCCTCACAACAATTCCATGAATAAAAAAACGGATAAAAACATGTAAATTTAATCGTTCCTTTAAAGAAGAAGTACCTGATACCCTCTCCACGAAATATTTCGGCAGAATAGATACAGATAGAAGAAACTATTTCCTGGATATTGAGTACTATAAATACCCACCCTAAAAATAAATAATTAAAAATAAATCATTAGAACTTTTGTTTCACTAAAGATAACAGCGAATGCCCGCGTGATCGCAAAAATAAATAAATAAATAAAAATAACCAAGTAGATAGAATTCCTAAAAAAAATCAACAATTAATTTCAAAACAATTAATTTCAAAACAATTAAATTAAATTTTTCATCATTTTATGCTTCTAATGTAATCTCCCTCCAAAATAACAAAAATGAATTTGTCATATGTTGGGGTTCATTTTGTTTATAAAATTGTAAGGTGAAAGTACAGAATAATGTTATGAAAATTAATTAAATTTATAATTGTTTTATGTTTCAAATGTAATTCCCACGCCCACCAAACAAAAAAACTGTATTTGTCATGTTTTGCCCCATCCATCTCGATCGCTAAATTTGAAAAAAAAAAAATGCTAGAGATGATATATCTCACTGAATGCTTTGTGGGCAAAAATAGGTGTTCATTTTTACGTTAAATTTGTATAGAAAAGTGATCCCCCACTTTAAAATGTTAATTTTCTTTTTTTCGAAATTACTTCTTTCATATTATTCATAAAGATTGTTTAAACGTATTAGGGCCCCCAAAAAGTAGGTCCTAATTTTTTTAGAGGTTAAAGACGCTGAGTCACGTCGTAAAAATTTACCTTTTTTTTAATTAGAAATTAAAGTTTATAATCGATGAGATTAACGTGAAAAAAAAAGAAAGAAAAGTTTAAATTGTGGAATTCAGAGGGGGGCAGTAGATGCTATATTTTTAGGTATTAAACAACGATGGGCCACATCGTAAAATTTGCGATTTCTGTATAGCTGTTTAAAGAATAATAACAACAAACAAATGAAATGATCGGAAGATTCTAAAGGGCAAATAACTCTAAAAGTTTTTTTAAAAATTCGATGTTGAAATAATAATTCCCAAAAAAATAAATATGTTATCAATATAATTATTGTTTAAAATGTATTAAAAACAATTTTAAATAAAACACTGAAAACAAATGTCTCGCTAGAAACATTAATTAAGATACCGCTATTTAATGAAATCGATTTTTCTTAATGTCATATGCAAATGACATAATCTTTTTATTGTATGTAGTTTCCAAGAAATACGCTATATATAGAAATAAATGAAAGAGTAAAGTAAGGAAACTTTTGTATATATTAATCAAATTGTGAACAAACAAACAAACATACATGATTACGGATTTAGATATTTATATATATATATATATATATATATATATATAAGAATGCTGAGGCGAATTATTGAATCCTGTGTTACGAAATACTTTAGAAGATAATATTTTTATATAAGACAATCCCAGCTAAAAAAGGTAATAGCTTAGCATACTTGATAGAGCAAATGGAATTTAGTTTTTTAATATTTAATTTTCATTTGAGAACACCTTTCTTTTTCAAAACAACACAATTATTAACACTTAAGGATCTAAATAAGTTTTGAATTCTTTGTTTTCATTTTTTTACTTCCCTTAATTTAATTTACCATTAGTATCTTTTTTGTTTACTTTTAAGTTATTTTATATCTATGTATCGTTGGTTAGTTGTTTTTGTTTTACAGCACATCAACCCTTTTCAGTTTATTTAACACCGAATCCAGTAATTTTGAATGGCAATTTTTTAATAGAACATATTTGTTTTTTTTGTTTTTTTTTCAAACGGATCTATTAAAATCACAGTTGGGACCCTAATAGGTACTACCACTCCTGGTCAGAGTAGACCTGGTAGCAATGGCAATTAAAGGGTGGCTCCACATTCCCCAAAGCCTGGAAGTCTGGGCCTTACCATCGAATATAGATTAAGGTTATACCCAGGAACATAGATATATTAAAATCAGCCCTTAAAATACTCGATTTGTAACAATTCCAACTATCTGTACTTTTATCAAAAGTATTACGGAATGTTTTTTTAATCAATAATAGAGAAAATCTGCCAGTGGGTATCTGATACACGGATGAAACCACATAAAAAATGAGGCAGAATGAATCTTGGACCAACCATTTCCAAAGAGCCATTAATGCTTTACCATAAAAAATTGAATTTATCGTCAGTATGGATTTCGGCAACCATATCATTTCTTTAGTAATTGTCTGTATTTTTGAGATGAGGTGTTTTCATTTATTGAGATTGTCGAATTGACTTCCTCATCTTGGTTGTTATAGTCACAACGACATATGACCGAGTGGTCTTAGACGTTGTATCAAATTTTACAGTTACCCAAAGGTGATGACTCTAATCCTGAACGAAGGCAGTGAAAAGTAATATTCAAAACAGAGAAGCTGGAGTCCGAACACAGTACCCCCGTAATAATAATAATAATAATAATAATAATAATAATAATAATAATAATAATAATAATAATAATAATAATAATAATAGTAATAGTAATAATAATAATAATAATAATAATAATAATAATTATTATTATTATTATTATTATAATAATTATAATTATAATAATAATAATAATAATAATAATAATAATAATAATAATAATAATAATAAAGGGTTGGGTTCGAGACTCCTAACAAACGGTTCCCCATTTCGATACATATCAGTTCTTTGTTTCGACTTTTATTTTCTTTATATATGTCCTTTAAAAGATTTAATCTGTAATATGTTGTCTTTGTGTGTGCGTAATATCAAAGTTATTTAAAATCAAGTCTAATAGTTTGCTAATGACATTTTCTTAGCATTGATCAAAAATCCATGCGCTCAGGAAAGTACTCAGAAATTGATCTGCAGATCAAATGATGAATTTTTGTTTTTAAAAAATTATATTTTTTCGAAATGAAATTCAAATATTAAAACAACATTACACACACACACACAAACATATATATATATATATATATATATATATATATATATATATATATATATATATATATAGTCCTCGATATACAGTACTGTTTCGCTGTATCAAAACTCATCAGTGTGGCTGAGCAACCACCTTCCCCCAGGCGCATATGGAACCTACAAACATCGAGTTGACAGTCGGCAGCACTACCTGCAAAGCTACGAATCGGTGCCCGCAAATGAGAAGATATGAATTGTGGGGGAGAAAAAATGGAAAAGAAAGCAGACTTGAAATTGGGTCAGGCGTTACCATAACTATGAGACCACACAGGTGAACGCGACGTAGACATTGGGTTCATATCTTCTGTAACCGATGTCTACGTTAGTAAATAAAAGGAAATCTAAGAGGAATTTTTTGTAAGAAATTTTGACCAGAAAATGTATAGAAATGCAAATATCTAGCATTCCTATCTGATTATTTTGCTAACGGTTTTCCCTGATGAGAAGATTTAGCATTCTTTGAAACTGCGCGGATTAAGGATTACCTAACTCATCAGTTTTGTGGTACTCTCCCGATTAATAAAAAAACTAATTGTAAGGAAAAAATATTAGCAAATATTATAGGATTTACTTAAGGATTTACCATTCAATATGGATATGAAGTTCAATATTCTTTGCATTCTTAACCAATAAAAAAATTCCCCTTACTCTATGATTTAAACACGTTAACCATTTTTAATTGTGATTTTCTATGTTTATTACATTTAACCAATTTGGTACAGACCATTAGAAATTTTGCTAATATTTTTTCCTCAAGGAGATATACTTATCGAAATGTATTTTTTGGTTTTCATACTATAAAAATTCTAGATTTAAAATTTGACATTTAACCATTTCACATCATGAAATTTAAATTACTAAATCATGATATATATATATATATACATATATATATGTATATATATACATATATATATGTATATATATATATATATATATATGTACACGTACATATATACATAACACCAAAAGATGGAGGAAGTGAGGAAGCATGGCTGTAGAAATCTTTTAACCGAATACGATGTCCACCATGTTAAAAATATACCATTTGCTGTAAAAATCTAATGGATAAACATCTGAAGAAGTTGGTAACGACAGGATATTTTTACGGAAACATAAATCGTAAAATTGCAAACTCATTAATGAAACGGCTGTAATGGAAAAATCCAGGAAATAAACGAAGGTTATAAAAAAGAAAACGTTAGTCTTTGAATTTTCAACAAAATTTTGCACTATATGCTCTGCCCCTATTAAATAGACACATTGAACTTAACTCAAAATTAACGGTGATTGGTTTTAAAATAACAATCTAAACCCGTTAAACGAAAACGGTATACATGGAAAGTAACGACATTTCAAAAACAAACTTAAAAAAATTATATATATATATATATATATATATATCCATCTATATATATATATATATATATATATATATATATATATATATATATATATAGTGTTATAATGGAATAATTCCAGGAGGAAATCCGGGTATGAGAGCTCAATGTGGTAAACAGAGCAATAACATAAAAATATAACACAGAAATTACATAATTGTCGATGCAATAATTTATTTCAAACTTATGGTATTTTCAAGCATCTAAACTAGACAATTACATTTTTGATACTCAAAAATTTGAGTATCAAAAATGTAATTGTCTAGTTTAGATGCTTGAAAATACCAAAAGGTTGAAATAAATTATTGCATCGACAATTATGTAATTTCTGTGTTATTTATATATATATATATATATATATATATATATATATATATATATATATACTCTTGGCATTATTTTGGAAAATGTAGCAACATAACTTTATATGTTAGACTAAACATTAAATGGATGGTAAATATTTTTCTGCTAACAATTCATTCGTAGATTTGGCCAATATTTAATTTTATTTGAGTTTATACCAGCATATTTGACAGCTTCAAGTCTTTTGAGACCTGAGGAATTCAAACTTACTGCTTTTGTTTTGATGTTTTTCTGTGCCGCTAAACTTACGCTGTCTGTTAATAAACAAGCGTCTCCAAAGACATTGGCTCCATCTCCTGTCTATTAAGGTTTTATCACATTCTTCATTTTAGCCACAGCGAACCTCCCAGCATCCATAGTGTCAGTGTGTGTAGATAGAAGTGTTGGGTAAAAACATGTCCCACTGACTACAATTTGATTATATTCAAGTCCAACGTAAACAAATTATTGATGAACCGTCCCCCTAAGTAATCTAATTTACAAAAGTTCCACTACTAATGATTACTACGCTATAATCCCATTGATTAATGTATACCCATTAAGCCCTATCCTCGAGTGGCTCCGGGCCTTGATCAGTAGTGACTCCATTGAAAAAAATATATTTAGCAGTTCTTTCCTAGATTTAACTCAGCTGAAATTCTTAAGTTTATCAAGGAGTCTTTATTTATTGATACCGACATTATTGGCTACGTATGTGCATACATTTTTCAACTTTGTCAAATAAGAAATGAAGACGCATTTACGTCTATGTTTAATAAAATGATAACATAGATTCCTAACTATCGCTGAAATTGTAAACAAATCAAATCTTTCGCATTCATCATTCAATCCTAATAATGCAGCAGATTTTCGCGAAAGAATACATATATTTCCTCACATTTTACAAAAAATTATTTTATAGCGCTCTCTCAACTACGTAATCCCACAAACGTAGTAATAAACATTTCTTACACCATCAGTTTAATCCTTCACCAAATCCTTAAATCTCCGGTCCTTTTGTTTTTACAAAGTTATACTTACCCAAATTCAGACACATGGAAGCAAATAACTTTATAAATATACATTTTAGCTCATTCGGTTTCCCATATTTAATAGACCGCAAAACAATTTATTTATGTTATTTTTGTCATCCGTACGAACACAGGTAATTGCCAATTATTTTATTTAGATTATGCCTCATACTATTCGTGCTATTGTTACTATTTTTATTATTACTATTAATATTGTCATTATTTATTGTTTTTCTTTTTTTATTTTTGATGTGGGGTAAACGGACTTAGCAGTGTCAATACATTTTTGATTATTTCTCTCATTATTAGTTATATTTCAGGTTATTGTTAGTTTTTATTGCCATTCTTATTTTTAAAGCTCCTTACAGGGGATACGCCAGCATTGATATTCTGACCTTTTTTGTACGTTCACTTTCCTTTATAAACAATGTTGCGACGTCATATATATTTTCTATGCAACGTAAAGGAATAGTTAAATTCTTGAAAATACGCAAACTTGGATACTTAACTCTCATTGTTATATACATATATATATGTATATATATATATATTAATAACCATATATTTTCAGCATAGTGAGAACAGACGTATTTATATATATATATATATATATATATATATATAAATTCATAACCATATATATATGAATATATAACAAAATATATAACTTTAATATATATATGTGTGTGTGTGTATAACATATATAATATATGTATATTATATAAAAATAATATATATATATATATATATGTGTGTGTATAATATATGTATATTATATAAAAATAATATATATATATATATATATATATATATATATATATATATATATATATGTATAATATATATGTATAATAATAAATATGCGGCTCCCTATTTGGGGGTACCAAACTGGTCAAAAGGAAAATTATTCCCAACTCGCATTTAGGTAAAAATTCCCGTCCATATAAATAATTGAATTCATTCAATTACTATCGCTAACAAAAACAAACAAACAACATCTATGTATATATATATATATAAATATATAGAGACATAGCAATATATATATATATATATATATATATATATATATATATATGTAACATTTTAATCATTGAATGAATTTTTAAAAAAATTATGACGTTGAAATTTCAAATCAAAATATTTTTTATTATCTATGTAATTCAAAGAATACATTTGAAATATTATAGCTCTTTATCCTATAGGATTTCGATGGCTACCATCTCTTCAGAGGATTAAATATAAGCGTACAGTTATAATGGTTTGCATCTTAATATTTTCCTCTCATAAGAGATAGTAGACATCGAAATGCTATAGGATAAGGAGTTATAATATTTAAATGTATTCTTTTTCTTACATAGAATAATACAAATCTTTTGATTCGAAATTTAAATATTTCACGTCATAAATTTTAAAATTCATTGAATGACTAAAATTTTATTTATTTGCTCTATCTTTTATATCGATCAATCTTTATTTAGGTGCTATAGTACTTATAGAATATTACTGTCAGTAATATATTGTAAAATTCATAATCACAGGCTTCCATACCAGTTGATTATTAGATAATTCTATTCTGAAGTACACACACATATATATACACTTGTGCCCGATATTATTCATACCCCTCGGATCTTTGAGATTTCTATAAGAATATTGCTCAAACCAGAAGGTAAACAATATTAAAGGGATTTCGAACAATAAATCAAGCATAAGCATTTAATTTAAACTCAACAAAAAAATAAATTATGCAAGTTTGAAACATTATACAAAGAAAAACAATAATGGTACTAGTTCAAAATTATTCATACCTCTCTTACTAATAGTCAATAGCATGCCCTTTATTCTTAATAACTGCCTGTAACCGTTTTGGATATTTATCAACAAGGTTTTTACAAGCATCAACACTGATTTTGACCATTCTTCAATGCAGTAGTTCTCCAAATCCCTCAAATTTCTAGGTTTCCGCTTTTTAACCTCAGTTTTCAATATGTGCCAGAGGTTTTCGATAGGGTTCAGGTCGGGACTCTGGCTAGGCCATTCCAAAACATTAATTTGATTATCCTCAAACCATTTCTTGACTATTTTGGCAGTATGTTTTGGATCATTATCCTGTTGAAGGACCCAATTTGGTCCTAAATGGAGCTTCTCCGCATCCTGTCTAATGTTTTTCTGGAGTATCTCCAAACATTGCTTCTTCTTCATGGTTCCATCTATCTTGACCAAACTACCTGGACTACTAGCCGAAAAGGAGCCCCAAAACATTAGGCTACCACCACCATGTTTCACCGTGGGTATGGTGTTCTTTGGGTTGTAAGCTTCTCGTTTCTTCCTCCAAACGTAAGAAGCATCCATATGGCCAAACAATTCAATTTTTGTTTCGTCAGTCCACAAAATACTTGAGAAAACGGACTCTGGAGAATTCACATGGGTCCTAGCAAACTTTAGACGTGCTGCAAGGTGTTTTCCGGTGTGCAATGGAGTCCTTCCTGGTCTTCTTCCTTTCAGACTATTTTCATGCAGAGTCCTTTGCAATGTTTGCCTTGATATTTTTATGCCAGAAGACTCCAGATTTTCTAAAATGTCTTTAGTAGTGGTGGTTGGATTTGCATTAACACTTCTTACAATATTCCTGGTGGCTCTAGCAGACAGTTTCCTTTTCCTTCTTCTACCAATCAAGTTGTTTGTTATGTGGTGGCTCTGGAATTTTTTGATGATGCTCTGTACTGTTGCTGTAGGGACCTCAAATTTCTTGGAAATTGACTTGTAACCTAAACCATCCTTATGTGAATTCACAATTTTAGTCCTAAGATCATTACTAAGCTCTTTTTTCTTCCCCATTCTAATAATTTTTATTCTTTTATTGGTTTTCAGTTGATATCATTTTAATTTCTGAAAAATGCAAAAAACGAAATGAAATTAATCAAAGGTTGTATAAAAGCATTCAAAGTAAGAATCAAACAGGAAACAAACAGTCAGAAACTCGATTAAAACTGAAAAAATAAGGGGGTATGATTATTTTTGAACATTGCAGATTTTATAAATAGCTGTATATTTCTTTTATTACAAGTATCCCGAGATTTTAAAATGACGAAAATGATCAGAAGAGGTTTATTAAGAATATGTATCAATATGGACGTAAACAATAAATTCTTACAAAGTTACACCTAATAAACTCAATTTTTAAGGGGGGTATGAATAATATCGGGCACAAGTGTATATATATATATATATATATATATATATATATATATACTTGTTTATTGTTATATAAACATGCTCAATCCCGCTGCTACAAATAGCCACTTGTTTCAATCAAACAACAGATATCATCAGGCAGCGACTTGACTATTCAAAAGTTAAATGATTATTCATTGAACTTTTGAATAGTCAAGTCGCTGCCTGATGGTATCTGTTGTTGGATTGAAACAAGTGGCTATTTGTAGCAGCGGGATGTGAGAATGTTTATATAACAATAAACAAGTATTATCATCTCTTTTTATTGAGCACTATCTAAAAACCTCGTTGAATTCATTAGCCCATTACTTTTGAATAAAAAACCCGAGTATATATATATATATATATATATATATATATATATGTATATATATATATATATATATATACATATATGACTAACACCCTCTTATCAAAAGATGGAAACACTATACTGACCCAACAAAAGCAGATAATTCAAAGATGGTAAGAGTACTTAAACACCCTACTGAATATAGAATCCAATACGGATGAGATCTTAAGCCACATAATAGTATTCCCCCAGCAGATTGACCTTAATGACACACCAACTCTTGGGGAAGTAAGAAAAGCAATTGATAAAACTAAAATGAACAAATCTCCAGGAATTGATGGCATACCAGCTGGAGTGTACAAGTTCGGTGGAGAACAACTCATGAGAAAACTTCACCAACTAATAGCAAAATGCTGGCAATATGAAACGCTGCCACAAGAATTAAAAAATGCCATGATCATCCCAATCTACAAAAATAAGGGTGATCACAAAGACTGCAGCAATTACCGAGGTAGATCATTTCTGACCATTGCCAAGAAAATAATGGTTAAAGTGGTGCATGCGTGGTTAACCAGACTGCCGGAAAGGGTTCTAATCGAATCACAGCGTGGATTGAGGCATGGAAGATCGACAAGAGATATGATAATTCAGCATGCGGGGGATTCAAGAAAAAGCCACTGAACAGTACCGGGAGCTCTACATAGTCTTTATAGACTTCCGTAAAGCATTAGATACGGTTGACCGAACAATGGTGTGGAAGGTCCTTAAAGTGTTTGGATGCCCCCATCACTTTGTGGGAATTATCAAACAATTTCACGAGAAACAAAAGGGAGAGTTATAGTAGGGAACCTAGAAAGCCAACTCTTGGAAGTAAACCACGGCACCTAACAAGCGTGCGTACTGGCCAAACACTGTTCTCCCTATTTCTGGAAACCGTCCTAATGCTGCTTCATCAAAGCATTGAAGAAGGTGTTTTCATCTGATGAAAAACTGTTCAACCTTGCAAGACTGAAGGCCAAGACCAAGACAAGGAAGGAGCTGTTAATAGAATTACTTTTCGCTCTGATGCAAAGAATAGTTGATACCTTCTCTCAAACAGCCGGCAAGATAGGTCTATAAATCATCAGAGAGAAGACTGACGTGATGTATCAGCCCTCACCAGATAAAAACGACCCGCAAGAGCCTATAATAACAATCAACAGCAAGTTGCTAAAAGTTGTTGAAAACTTCAAATATCTTGGAAGCACTCTAAGCACGGATAACCGTGCTGACAAAGTAATAAGCTGCCGAATCCAACTTTAGAAATCTAGAAAACAGGCTCTGGAGAAGGGCCGATATCCGGCTAGAGACGAAGTGCAGAGTCTTCAAACCCATCGTTCTGCCAGCCCCGCTGTACTCAGCAGAGACCTACACTTTATATAGAAAACACATAAAGAGATTGGAAGCTGTCCGACAGAGACACCTGAGAAAGATCATGAAGATAAAAAGCAGTGACTACATAACAAACGGGGAACTGGAAAATGGAACCCGCAAGGAAGGAGGTCAGAATCTTCGCTACAAAGATGTAACAAAGCGGCACCTGAAGTCAATGAACATCAATGTTGAGAGTTGGGAGGCATCAGGCCAAAGAAAGGAGTGCTTGGTGGAACAGTCTGCACACAGGAAAGAAGGAAATAGAGAGAAAGATTGGAGAAACCTTAGACCTGAGACACTATAAACTACACAACCCTGGTACCAACATATTCAGTGCCTGTGACCGGATGTTTCACACAGAAAGAGGACGATGCCAACACTGAAGGATAAAGCACTGAGCCCTCGACTAGTCATCGTCAAGACTGATGGACTGCATGATGATGATGATGATGATGATGATGATGATGATATATAGAGAGAGACAGACAGACAGACAGACAGACAGACAGAGACAGAGACAGAGAGAGATTGATTTTTGTTTTTATATATTTATTATCCAGTAATCAACAATTGTTAAATTAAAGGTATATCATTTAGTAAGCATATGCAACTTTATCATCAAATCGATTGTTTTGAAATGCTGATTCTTTTGGAAAGCCGATTTATTTTGTATATTTGGAATTAGTTTAATTCTCAATATCTTTGGTATAAATTTTAAACATTAATAGAGATAGCAATACAATTGTTCTTACCAACCATCTCATGCATTTGTTTGCCCCGGACTTGTGTTACATTGGTTTGGGTTCAACCGTGAGCTGACAAAAATCTTCAGAGCAAACTGAGTGAAATTATTGGTCCACTCACTTAGCCGGATTTTACCATTCGAATTCACCCTCGTTCGTTTGCACAAACATTAATCATGATATGAGTAAAAAAGTAACAGAACGGATTTTCCGGGAAAACTCCGGTTGCATAAATTCTCAATAACTACCGATTACGTTTTTTTTTTCTGGAATTTTGCAGGAAGTTACAACTACCCATGTGTGATAAAAATTCTGATTGAGTCACCAGTGGGGTCGAAAGGGGTCAAAATGACAAAGAAATAGCTCTTTCCGGAACATAGAATTTTTCCCACCATTAGATTTTGCTGAAATTTTCCCAAAAGCAAGACAACATTTATATTTAACCCTGGGAAACTTTTGTTGCGTATCCAGGAGGGTTAAAAGGAGTAACAATGGCCAAACTAGCACTTTTCTGGACATAAATATATTTCCAATCATTAGATTTTGCTTAAAATTACTCAAAAGCAAGACCATATGTATATAAAGCTGAAAACTTTATAGTTGACCCTGTTAACATTCTAGTTGCGTTCCCAGGATAAACATGGCCAAAAATAGCACTTTTTCGGGACAAGAACCTTTTCTAAATATTAGAACTTGCTGAGAATTACCTAAAAGCAAGACCATGTAAGTATACATCTGGAAATGTAATATTTAACACTGGGAAAATTCTGAAGCTTGCGTCCCAGGGTGTGTAAGGATGAAAACTACACCTTTGGGGGCTAATTTTGGGTTTTCTCCTACAATTCAAGGTATCATTCCGGGGACAATATTTTTGGGTTGTTACAAAAAAAAAAATAATAAAATAATAAATAAAACAGACACAATTTTACAAGAAATCCGGGGACAATATAGTTTAGGGTTGTTACAAAAAAAAAAAACAAAAAAAAAAACAGACACAATTTTACAAAAATACTTTAAATTTTAATAATTTTATGTTACTATCTGAAATTTTTAGCAAAACTTTGTGAATGTTTTTGTGAAAGTTTATACTTTTCTATATTTATTTTTTTTAACAACAACAATAATTTTTTAATCTATTTATGTATTGCGGACTTTTATTATCATGTTTATTAGTTCTTGTTTCACGACTTTTCGGCCAGCTATTCCTCTGGCCTTCGTCAGGTGGTAACCGCGACGGATAGGAACTTCGAATCTTCTAACTGCATTCTCAGCAATCACTGCCATCCGTAGTTGTCTCACCACTTTTTTTAGCCAAGTAAGCCTCGAGCCGGCTTTGGGTAGGATTGAAACCGCTCTCTTCAGACAATTCTCACCTGTAATCGTAGAGATTCAAGATCTCTATCACGGCGCCACGGGCCCCGAGATTCAACTTCGGAGCCCGTGGAGCAGTTAATAGAGACGTTGAATCTCTGCGGTTCCAGATGAGAATTGTCTGAAGATAGCGGTTTCAATCCTACCCAAAGCTGACCAGAGGTTTATTTGGCCAAAAACGGGCTGAGCCGGATGGCAGCGATTGCTGATAATGCTGTTAGGAGATTCGAAGTTCCTATCGTCGCGGTTACAACCTGACAAAATCAGAGGAATAGTTAGCCGAAACATCGTGAAACAACAACTAAGAAAGATGAGAATAATATTCCGCAATAAATAAATAAAGAAATAAAAAATATTGTTGCTGTTAAAAAAAAATATAGAAAAATATCAACTTTCACAAAAACATTCACATCGTTTTGCTAAATTTCTGATAGTAAAATAAAATTATTAAACTTTTAATGTATTTTTGTAAAATTTTGTCTGTTTTTTTGTTTGTTTTTTTTGGTTGACGAAGGCCAGATGAATAGTTGGCCGAACGTCGTTAAACAACAACTAATAAAGCTGAGAATAATAGTCCGCAATAAATAAATTAATATAAATAATACTCATCTCAATAATGAATTCCAATTATAATAATAATTTTGTTGTTCTTATGTTTTTTACTCTACTTTCTTTCGATTCGAACAATAAAAAAACAAACACACCCACCTTCACTACACCACAACATTTATTTTTACAAGAAACAAAAACTAATCGACTATTAGATTTTCTCTTCCTAGCGTTTTAAAATTTCATCAGCGCTCCGTTTGTTCCAGCTGTTTTGTCAGCTACCGATACAGTAGGTGTGTCAGAAATTTCGTGAAAAATAGTGAATAATTCGACCCCCTGTCTTTCCAAGCTCGTAACTCCTCGAAAAATATAATTCAAGCCCTATTTTTTTTTCAATTAAAGGACCAAAGTTAAATTAAAAAAAACAAAACAAAAACAAGCAAACAACGTGTTTTAAAAAAAAAAGGTTTTAAACTTCGGATTTTACAGGTAAATTTCTGAAAAACACTACTTTTTTTGTTTTAAATCTGAATATATTATTTATTGACCTTTTCTCTTCAATTTGTGATATATGGTAGGTAAATTAATTATTTACTTTTAAATAGACATTTCAAGATGGGAGGCTTGAATTATTCGACCACCTGTCTTTCTAAGCTGATAACTACTCGAAAAATGTAATTCAAACCCTAATTTTCTTTCAATTAAAGGAGCAAGGATCAAGGTTTCATTAAAAAAAACAAAAGAAAAAACAAAGAACGTGGTTTAAACTTCGAACTTTACAGGTAAATTTCTAAAAAAACACTACTTTTTTGTTTTAAATTTGAATATATTATTTGTGATATATAAAACTTTGATGAGTAAATTAATTATTTACTTTTTAATAGACACTTGAAAATGAAGGGGCGTGAATTAAAAAAAAAACATTTCACATTGACCCTGAACATATCGTAAAAATATAATCAATAGAAAAATTTTGATAGGTTTTTAAAGTTTCAAAATTGAAAAGTATTGAGGTCCTAAAATTCATTAATGTTTTTTCAAAAAAAAATATTTCTATTACTTTTAAAACAACTTTAATAGTTTATTTTGGAAGTATAATCCATAAAGAAAATAAACAACTCACTTTTAAAAGAGAAATTACGAGTTTTGTTTATATTTTATTCGCAGTTTCGTGTTAGGGGTGTCAAAAATTCCTACAAAAATTCTGATACACCTACCGATACAGCCCAAACAAACCTCATGATAACCTGGGTCAAATATTGAACGAATACCCAAGCAGAGATACTGGTGAAAAAATGTTTAGTTGTATTGCATTGATGGCAGATAAATAACTAAATTATTTTATTCGAATTAAAGCGTGCATAATTTACTATCATATAGAAGGAGCTTTCTGTTTGTGTATGTGCATGTCAGTTCGTTCCCTATGGACTCGGAAACGGCTGAGTAAACTGCTTTTTTTTTTTGTAATTTCGCATGAAGGCACCTAAGGTGTCTGGGAGTGTTCTTACGTAGGTTTGTTTCGGCATGCGTCTGATAAGCATTGGTAATCGGTAATCGACAAAATTCAAATATAAAGTCCGATTTTGCTAAAAGCTAACAATCTTATACAGCATAATTTCACAAATGCATTTGAGAAATTTTATCGTGATGATGTTCGAAGATGTCGAAAAATATTATATTCAGAATTGATTGCTCGTCCTTGGAATTCTCAATGTTTGTTCCCCGATTCAACATTTATACAAAAATTCCAAACTTTAAATGTAATGTAAACAAACTGTTTGTTGCACTATATTCAACTTAGCTTATCCCCTATAAATATGGTTGTCGTTCATTGTAACCATTTATGTCTTATAATAAGAAGACAATTAGAATTAGGGAGAAAATTGGAGATAAGAATACGGTGGATGTTAAAAAAAAAACTTTGCACAAATAAATGGTAATAATAACTCTTGTTGCGTCGAGATGTGGGGGGGTACTTTCCTTTGCGTCAGCGACATTGTATGGAAAAGATCGTAAAAAATCTGAAATTTGAATGAGTGCAATTATTTTATTGATGTCCCTTACTGCACTCAATCACCTCTAATATCACAATTTATTTGTAGCTATATGAAGAAGCGAAAAGAAAAAGAAAGGAAATGAGGTGATCCTCGCTTCTGCGAATGTAACAACTTCCCTGCCAGGAGCCTTCCATTTTCTTTCGGTTTATTTCAAAGAATCGCGATCTGCTGTTATTGTAATACGAAGCCATCGAGTACGTTTCTCGGGGACTTTAGGTTCATTCTGGTTTATGCAAATGGCCTTCCGTTTTCTGTGTCCGTTTGACAATAGTCAACAGGTACCGAACAATAACGAAGCGAAAGTAATTACGCGCGTCATATATGGAAAGAGACAAGCATGGCTAGCCGACGATGCCCAGAGTCATGGATAATAAAAATATACAATATACAAGACACGTGTGATATCTTTGTTTTTAAATCTTTCTCTGTATGCAACCATTCTGCATCTCCGTTTTCTCTCTGTATCTTTCAGTATCTATATCTCGCCGTCTCCCTATTTCTCTGTTTCTGCATCGATTTTCCTTACGTATCTCTTTGTGAATTTAGGTAAAAGAAAATGCCACTTGTAAAAATGGCACCGGAAATATGGCATGTTAAAAAGTACTCTGTCAATGTTCAGTCTACAGACTCGAGATTAGACATAAAGGGTATTGGAATTTTAGAAAACCTTTTTGTAATCGTTTTTCGGCAAGAAATTTCGTTGTCAAGGGGTCAAAGTTCAACTGCTTAACTTCTGAAGACTCTTATAAACTCCTCCGTTAATTTGGGATCTAAATACTTGACATTTTAGATGTAGGTTCCTTGGACATGAATCAAACATTTTAACATGAATTGAGCCCAAAACAATAAATGTTAAGGGGTCAAAATCGAGGTCAGAGTTAAAAAAAAAAATACCTCTCAGTTAATTTTTGGTGTAAATATTTGAAATTTTACATAAAGAGTATTCAGATATAAGGCACGCTTTTGAAACGGTTTTTAGCTGAAAATTTTGCTGCCAAGGAGTCAAAGCTCAAAAGATTTGACCTTTTGCTATCTCTAGCAAAATATCCATCCAATTTTGGGGCTAAGCATTTATAATTTTTCATAAATTGTATTCAGAAATGCAGAAAGCGTTTCAATCAGTTATTTAGGTTAAAATTTGGCTGCCAAGAAGTCAAAGTTTAAAAGGTTTACCTTTGCAAACTCTACCAAACTACTCCGCCAATTTTGGATCTAAACACTTGAAATTTTAGATGTAGGTTTCCTGGAAGGGAGTCAAACTTTTTAATATATATATATATATATATATATATATATATATATATATATAGTTATGAACAGTACATTGGGCAGAACTGCTGGTAAATAAAATTTCGGTCGGCATTTTTTTTTTTTTACCGCTTAAAAAGTAGTATCTCACTGCCACATGTTAATTCTCCTTCCTCCGACCGCACACGTGCATTCTCTCCGACATCCACTTTGTTTATCTCTGAGTTCAGGCTGGCATCAGCCAGCCATTTCTCGCTTGCGATTCACCACCTTTATTTT
Organism: Euprymna scolopes; assembly: GCF_053919585.1. Taxonomy (NCBI): domain Eukaryota; kingdom Metazoa; phylum Mollusca; class Cephalopoda; order Sepiida; family Sepiolidae; genus Euprymna; species Euprymna scolopes. Next base: position 86,050,506 of record NC_136519.1, on the reverse strand, counting down.
AATTTCGACGCGTACTTTGTTTCTCTCCGCGAGCACCTGTTGCATTTTCCCCTTCCTCCCCTTCCTCTTCTAGCGCACACTTCCTGATTTGCATATGCGTGTTATTTTTTGCTAATGATGCTTGTAATGTTAATCTCCCATCATCCGACATCTTCCGACGCGCTCATATGCACTACGTGAAGTTTGCATCTCTCTGTCTTATTGTCTCTCTGTCTCCCTGTCTCTCTGCGCCTCTCTCTTTTTCTTTCTCTCTGTGTATCAGTCTCCTTAACTCTTTATCTTTCTACCTCTCTATATCTTTATCTTTCTTTATCTCTATATCTTCGTCTCTCTCTCTCGCTCGCTCTCTCTCTCTCTTTTCTTCTCTTCTCTACCTGTTTAAAATCTCTGTCTATCTAACCTTTTGCCAATTTATTTCTCTGTCTCTCTCTGGCTCCAGAGTCTCTCTCTCTCTCTCTCTCTCTCTCTCTCTCTCTCTCTATCATTGTCTTTCTGTCTTTCGTTTGATCTATATCTTTATTTTACCTTTTTGTCTTTCTATCTTGTTATCACTAAATCTCTCAAACCACCCCTCTATCTCTTCCTCGTATCTATTACCTCTCTTATTTTTGCTTTTCTATTTATTTTCTCTTTTTTTCTAGTTATTATCTACATCTATGTTTTTCAGAATCAATATCAGAAATTGTTCAGAAATATACTACACATTTCATATAAGATCACTGTGAAATACTTACGGTAATGTAATTAGTATACGGTGAGAAAAAATTGTTCTAGCGGTGATATTTAAAACATAATTCCATAGAACTTCATTATTAAATGACACTGGTTATAGTGAGAAAATGGTTGTTATATATTAGGCAGGAATGGTAGAGAAAAGCAGGAGAAAGAAAAAGCATTGTAAAACAGGAGAGAAACAGGGGGAGAGAGAAGAGATTAATGGCGTTACATGAAAAAGGGGCAGACCCCAGTAATTAAGAGCAAACAAGATAAGTTTGAAAATGATATTTCGAAAAGGTTTAAATCAAACCCAGTCAGAAAAGTCAAAAAAAAAAAAGAATAGGAATGTAGAACAATTGTCGTTGTTATGTCAGAGCTAGATATGAACAATGGAGTTTAGAAATAATGATGAAATAAATAGGTTATCAATAAAAACAATCAATTTCGGAATTGCTTTGTTACCGGAGGTGTGTGGATGCACGTGCAAAGCGCACGTGTAATTTGAAACGTGAGGGAGTCATATTGTGTGGCCACGTCTCTGATGTCATAAAGGAAAGGCAATTCCAATATATTTGAGATGGGGCGAGCCAGTTGGAGAGACAGTCAGAGAGTAGAGTCGAAGACTGAGAGTGCCGCCCTGTTGGTGGCGAGAGGGGGGGTGGGGCAATGTAATCGTAAAGGCTTGAACCCCTGACTATCATCCGTTGTCTTTAGATCATCCGTATAGTTGATGTCAAATAACGCAACTCTTAATACCAGAGCACTGTTGATCTGCTAGAGATTCATCCTCCTCCGTGGCTATCCAATGTCCTGCTGCCGACGTCATCAGAATTACCTTCTCCAAGGTGCATGTCTTAACTCAGACTAGGGGTGTATCTTCCCCAGTGAATTAATGCGCCTTCTAATACCAACCTGGAATTTTTTATGACAGCACAGTACATACAGCGCCTAGCCTTCCTAATGTTCAGCCATCTGGTACTGGCCAGGTTTATCGTTGATTAATTGCGGTGAACGACGGAAACCGGTATGTCAACGTGATGGTGCCGTATTCCGTGCACGCTACTTATATCTAATAACGACAAAAGAAACAAATCATTAATATTATGACTGTTTAAACGATTAGAAATATCATTTAGATTCTCATTTGTATTATTTCTATTGAAGTGTCGCTCAGTTTTTATCAAAACACACCAAACTTCAAAACTTCATATATTTATATATATTTACAAAAAAATCGGAATAGGGTAATTCATACTATTTCTACAATAAGTTTTTATTTCTTCTGAGCATTTCCACATTGTATACCGATTTATACGTCTTTGTCTTTAACTTATCTTACTTCCCAGTTTGTGTTTCTCGTTTATTTTTTAACTTTGCCGATTACGACGTTATTTTATATTAATATGAATGTTAAATGCTGCTTAGTGATGCGGTTGCATAACCATGCACTGGTGCATCATATGTAACTCCGCTCGTTGGTGCTGATAAACTCAGGTGTAAAGCGAAAGTGATGATGATGATGCTTGCTTTAAAAGTTTTATTCAAAAAGACCACAAAGCGACAGACACTCTAAGAATCATAGACTAGAAAACATTTTTTTAGAAGTTTTTCACTTTGTGTCGTAAACAGCATGGGACAAAATGATGTCATAAAAGTGCTTAACGTTTCAAATAGGATAAACCTGATGCATGGCTGTGTTTCACTACCAAAATATTTTTTTTAAATAATAGCCCGGTCACTTTTCTTATTTTGGTGCAAAACCGAAAACAAGTATGTCGATTTCTAAATAACGTGAAAGAGAAAAGAATATAGTGTGAAATTGAATGCAGTTTAGATGATGCTGAAAGCGAAAGTTTTAAATGGACGGATGATATCTTCTACGATTTCTATCAACTAACTAGCTTGACAGTAACAACCAAGAATTACAGGAAATATGTATATTTAAATAACAAAATTGTTATTAGGTTTCCTGGCTTTACGGGGCGTACTCCTATCTCTCTCCTACAGTGTTTCTACTGTTTCCTGTACTGTATATCCATCTAATTATTTTTTTATCTATTAATCTCTTAATCTATCTATATATCGATCTATATATCCATCTATAACTCTATCTATGTCTCTATGATTATATATCTAGTGATGAATTTGAAGTCATGTTTTGAGAACATGTCAAACTCTGTGACCCGGTCAATTTGCACCGGAAACATACGAACGGAGACTGTAGTGGCGTGTCACATGTCACGTGTTCCGGTTTGCGTAAGCATAGGGCAGTTGGATCTGGAACACATAGAGATCGTTGTATTGGTTGATTTTACGGCAACTCAATGAAAAAAAATAAAAGTTGATGAACAGGGAATTTCTTGAGAGATGTAGCCGAAAAACAAGAACAACATTTAAAAAATCTAAAAATTACAGAAAAATCACTCCGTCGTATTCAACAAAACTTGTCTATATAAAGGAAGCTCAACAATTAATAATGTCACTGTACCCAGTCTTATTAAAAGGTTTTATAAAAGTTTATACCCACACAAATGTGTGTGTATATATATATATATATATATATATATATATATATATATATATATATACATATATATATGCATATATTTATATAAAAGAACTGGGCGCACGAGCGTAAAATACGCTTAATTTTGATATTTTAATTTGTTCAGATTTCGTTAATATTATTATAGAGTCGTGAGTTAAAAAAAATATTTGCGTGCAATCAGCTACAATCGAAACCGATAATGTAGCATTCAAAGCTGGTGACGTTACCACAGTATCACCGTGACACATTTGAACTGATTAGAAACTAAAAATTGAAAATGAAGAAGATAAATGTACAAAATGAATACCGATTTTTTAAAATCAATTTTGACCCATTTTGGGTCCTTTAAAAATATTTTCGACATCTAAGGACCCATAAAAGCACGACGATTAAACATCCAATCATTTGAAGTCCCTAGCAGCGCTCTTCGACTTTTCATTTCAGTGGAGATAGAGTTAAAGATATGAAGACAGAAGGACATGTGTGCGGTATATCTATAGGATAAAGTTTGCCGGTAGTCAAGTAATATTAGCTGAGAGAGATTATTTGAAACGCTTCGTGGTAATTTAGTTCCGACCGACATCAGAACGAATCTATGGATAGATGACCGTCTGTGCGCAGAGTGTTTGAATCTGGTTACGTCGAACAAAGGCCAGAAGAAAGAAATGAAACCCTGTTAAAGAATCAGCAAAGGTGCTACTGGTGCAACCTTTGAATCAGACAATCTGGCGGATGCCGGCAGAAAACAGACAGAAAGCAAGAATGTAAACGAACGTATCGATGCAGCGTTCAACCACAACGAAATAATTGAAAAGCATTTTATAGTATAGAACGCACACTTTATATATATAAATAAAACAGACACAATTTTACAAGAAATCCGGGGACAATATAGTTTAGGGTTGTTACAAAAAAAAAAAACAAAAAAAAAAACAGACACAATTTTACAAAAATACTTTAAATTTTAATAATTTTATGTTACTATCTGAAATTTTTAGCAAAACTTTGTGAATGTTTTTGTGAAAGTTTATACTTTTCTATATTTATTTTTTTTAACAACAACAATAATTTTTTAATCTATTTATGTATTGCGGACTTTTATTATCATGTTTATTAGTTCTTGTTTCACGACTTTTCGGCCAGCTATTCCTCTGGCCTTCGTCAGGTGGTAACCGCGACGGATAGGAACTTCGAATCTTCTAACTGCATTCTCAGCAATCACTGCCATCCGTAGTTGTCTCACCACTTTTTTTAGCCAAGTAAGCCTCGAGCCGGCTTTGGGTAGGATTGAAACCGCTCTCTTCAGACAATTCTCACCTGTAATCGTAGAGATTCAAGATCTCTATCACGGCGCCACGGGCCCCGAGATTCAACTTCGGAGCCCGTGGAGCAGTTAATAGAGACGTTGAATCTCTGCGGTTCCAGATGAGAATTGTCTGAAGATAGCGGTTTCAATCCTACCCAAAGCTGACCAGAGGTTTATTTGGCCAAAAACGGGCTGAGCCGGATGGCAGCGATTGCTGATAATGCTGTTAGGAGATTCGAAGTTCCTATCGTCGCGGTTACAACCTGACAAAATCAGAGGAATAGTTAGCCGAAACATCGTGAAACAACAACTAAGAAAGATGAGAATAATATTCCGCAATAAATAAATAAAGAAATAAAAAATATTGTTGCTGTTAAAAAAAAATATAGAAAAATATCAACTTTCACAAAAACATTCACATCGTTTTGCTAAATTTCTGATAGTAAAATAAAATTATTAAACTTTTAATGTATTTTTGTAAAATTTTGTCTGTTTTTTTGTTTGTTTTTTTTGGTTGACGAAGGCCAGATGAATAGTTGGCCGAACGTCGTTAAACAACAACTAATAAAGCTGAGAATAATAGTCCGCAATAAATAAATTAATATAAATAATACTCATCTCAATAATGAATTCCAATTATAATAATAATTTTGTTGTTCTTATGTTTTTTACTCTACTTTCTTTCGATTCGAACAATAAAAAAACAAACACACCCACCTTCACTACACCACAACATTTATTTTTACAAGAAACAAAAACTAATCGACTATTAGATTTTCTCTTCCTAGCGTTTTAAAATTTCATCAGCGCTCCGTTTGTTCCAGCTGTTTTGTCAGCTACCGATACAGTAGGTGTGTCAGAAATTTCGTGAAAAATAGTGAATAATTCGACCCCCTGTCTTTCCAAGCTCGTAACTCCTCGAAAAATATAATTCAAGCCCTATTTTTTTTTCAATTAAAGGACCAAAGTTAAATTAAAAAAAACAAAACAAAAACAAGCAAACAACGTGTTTTAAAAAAAAAAGGTTTTAAACTTCGGATTTTACAGGTAAATTTCTGAAAAACACTACTTTTTTTGTTTTAAATCTGAATATATTATTTATTGACCTTTTCTCTTCAATTTGTGATATATGGTAGGTAAATTAATTATTTACTTTTAAATAGACATTTCAAGATGGGAGGCTTGAATTATTCGACCACCTGTCTTTCTAAGCTGATAACTACTCGAAAAATGTAATTCAAACCCTAATTTTCTTTCAATTAAAGGAGCAAGGATCAAGGTTTCATTAAAAAAAACAAAAGAAAAAACAAAGAACGTGGTTTAAACTTCGAACTTTACAGGTAAATTTCTAAAAAAACACTACTTTTTTGTTTTAAATTTGAATATATTATTTGTGATATATAAAACTTTGATGAGTAAATTAATTATTTACTTTTTAATAGACACTTGAAAATGAAGGGGCGTGAATTAAAAAAAAAACATTTCACATTGACCCTGAACATATCGTAAAAATATAATCAATAGAAAAATTTTGATAGGTTTTTAAAGTTTCAAAATTGAAAAGTATTGAGGTCCTAAAATTCATTAATGTTTTTTCAAAAAAAAATATTTCTATTACTTTTAAAACAACTTTAATAGTTTATTTTGGAAGTATAATCCATAAAGAAAATAAACAACTCACTTTTAAAAGAGAAATTACGAGTTTTGTTTATATTTTATTCGCAGTTTCGTGTTAGGGGTGTCAAAAATTCCTACAAAAATTCTGATACACCTACCGATACAGCCCAAACAAACCTCATGATAACCTGGGTCAAATATTGAACGAATACCCAAGCAGAGATACTGGTGAAAAAATGTTTAGTTGTATTGCATTGATGGCAGATAAATAACTAAATTATTTTATTCGAATTAAAGCGTGCATAATTTACTATCATATAGAAGGAGCTTTCTGTTTGTGTATGTGCATGTCAGTTCGTTCCCTATGGACTCGGAAACGGCTGAGTAAACTGCTTTTTTTTTTGTAATTTCGCATGAAGGCACCTAAGGTGTCTGGGAGTGTTCTTACGTAGGTTTGTTTCGGCATGCGTCTGATAAGCATTGGTAATCGGTAATCGACAAAATTCAAATATAAAGTCCGATTTTGCTAAAAGCTAACAATCTTATACAGCATAATTTCACAAATGCATTTGAGAAATTTTATCGTGATGATGTTCGAAGATGTCGAAAAATATTATATTCAGAATTGATTGCTCGTCCTTGGAATTCTCAATGTTTGTTCCCCGATTCAACATTTATACAAAAATTCCAAACTTTAAATGTAATGTAAACAAACTGTTTGTTGCACTATATTCAACTTAGCTTATCCCCTATAAATATGGTTGTCGTTCATTGTAACCATTTATGTCTTATAATAAGAAGACAATTAGAATTAGGGAGAAAATTGGAGATAAGAATACGGTGGATGTTAAAAAAAAAACTTTGCACAAATAAATGGTAATAATAACTCTTGTTGCGTCGAGATGTGGGGGGGTACTTTCCTTTGCGTCAGCGACATTGTATGGAAAAGATCGTAAAAAATCTGAAATTTGAATGAGTGCAATTATTTTATTGATGTCCCTTACTGCACTCAATCACCTCTAATATCACAATTTATTTGTAGCTATATGAAGAAGCGAAAAGAAAAAGAAAGGAAATGAGGTGATCCTCGCTTCTGCGAATGTAACAACTTCCCTGCCAGGAGCCTTCCATTTTCTTTCGGTTTATTTCAAAGAATCGCGATCTGCTGTTATTGTAATACGAAGCCATCGAGTACGTTTCTCGGGGACTTTAGGTTCATTCTGGTTTATGCAAATGGCCTTCCGTTTTCTGTGTCCGTTTGACAATAGTCAACAGGTACCGAACAATAACGAAGCGAAAGTAATTACGCGCGTCATATATGGAAAGAGACAAGCATGGCTAGCCGACGATGCCCAGAGTCATGGATAATAAAAATATACAATATACAAGACACGTGTGATATCTTTGTTTTTAAATCTTTCTCTGTATGCAACCATTCTGCATCTCCGTTTTCTCTCTGTATCTTTCAGTATCTATATCTCGCCGTCTCCCTATTTCTCTGTTTCTGCATCGATTTTCCTTGCGTATCTCTTTGTGAATTTAGGTAAAAGAAAATGCCACTTGTAAAAATGGCACCGGAAATATGGCATGTTAAAAAGTACTCTGTCAATGTTCAGTCTACAGACTCGAGATTAGACATAAAGGGTATTGGAATTTTAGAAAACCTTTTTGTAATCGTTTTTCGGCAAGAAATTTCGTTGTCAAGGGGTCAAAGTTCAACTGCTTAACTTCTGAAGACTCTTATAAACTCCTCCGTTAATTTGGGATCTAAATACTTGACATTTTAGATGTAGGTTCCTTGGACATGAATCAAACATTTTAACATGAATTGAGCCCAAAACAATAAATGTTAAGGGGTCAAAATCGAGGTCAGAGTTAAAAAAAAAAATACCTCTCAGTTAATTTTTGGTGTAAATATTTGAAATTTTACATAAAGAGTATTCAGATATAAGGCACGCTTTTGAAACGGTTTTTAGCTGAAAATTTTGCTGCCAAGGAGTCAAAGCTCAAAAGATTTGACCTTTTGCTATCTCTAGCAAAATATCCATCCAATTTTGGGGCTAAGCATTTACAATTTTTCATAAATGGTATTCAGAAATGCAGAAAGCGTTTCAATCAGTTATTTAGGTTAAAATTTGGCTGCCAAGAAGTCAAAGTTGAAAAGGTTTACCTTTGCAAACTCTACCTAACTACTCCGCCAATTTATGATCTAAACACTTTAAATTTTAGATGTAGGTTTCCTGGACGGGAGTCAAACTTTTTAATATATATATATATATATATATATATATATATATATATATATATATATATATATATAGTTATGAACAGTACATTGGGCAGAACTGCTAGTAAATAAAATTTCGGTCGGCATTTTTTTTTTTTTTACCGCTTAAAAAGTAGTATCTCACTGCCACATGTTAATTCTCCTTCCTCCGACCGCACACGTGCATTCTCTCCGACATCCACTTTGTTTATCTCTGAGTTCAGGCTGGCATCAGCCAGCCATTTCTCGCTTGCGATTCACCACCTTTATTTTAATTTCGACGCGTACTTTGTTTCTCTCCGCGAGCACCTGTTGCATTTTCCCCTTCCTCCCCTTCCTCTTCTAGCGTACACTTCCTGATTTGCATATGCGTGTTATTTTTTGCTAATGATGCTTGTAATGTTAATCTCCCATCATCCGACATCTTCCGAGGCGCTCATATGCACTACGTGAAGTTTGCATCTCTCTGTCTTATTGTCTCTCTGTCTCCCTGTCTCTCTGCGCCTCTCTCTTTTTCTTTCTCTCTGTGTATCAGCCTCCTTAACTCTTTATCTTTCTACCTCTCTATATCTTTATCTTTCTTTATCTCTATCTCTTCGTCTCTCTCTCTCGCTCGCTCTCTCTCTCTCTTTTCTTCTCTTCTCTACCTGTTTAAAATCTCTGTCTATCTAACCTTTTGCCAATTTATTTCTCTGTCTCTCTCTGGCTCCAGAGTCTCTCTCTCTCTCTCTCTATCATTGTCTTTCTGTCTTTCGTTTAATCTATATCTTTATTTTATCTATTTGTCTTTCTATCTTGTTATCACTAAATCTCTCAACCCACCCCTCTATCTCTTCCTCGCATCTATTACCTCTCTTATTTTTGCTTTTCTATTTATTCCCTCTTTTTTCTAGTTATTATCTACATCTATGTTTTTCAGAATCAATATCAGAAATTGTTCACAAATATACCACACATTTCATATAAGATCACTGTGAAATACTTACGTTAATGTAATTATTATACGGTGAGAAGAAATTGTTCTAGCGGTGATATTTAAAGCATTATTCCATAGAACTTCATTATTAAATGACACTGGTTATAGTGAGAAAATGGTTGTTATATATTAGGCAGGAATGGTAGAGAAAAGCAGGAGAAAGAAAAAGCATTGTACAACAGGAGAGAAACAGGGGGAGAGAGAAGAGATTAATGGCGTTACATGAAAAGGGGAAGACCCCAGTAATTAAGAGCAAACAAGATAAGTTTGAAAATGATATTTCGAAAAGGTTTAAATCAAACCCAGTCAGAAAAGTAAAAAAAAAAGAATAGGAATATAGAACAATTGTCATTGTTATGTCAGAGCTAGATATGAACAATGGAGTTTAGAAATAATGATGAAATAAATAGGTTATCAATAAAAACAATTAATTTCGGAATTGCTTTGTTACCGGAGGTGTGTGGATGCACGTGCAAAGCGCACGTGTAATTTGAAACGTGAGGGAGTCATATTGTGTGGCCACGTCTCTGATGTCATAAAGGAAATCAATTCCAATATATTTGAGATGGGGCGAGCCAGTTGGAGAGACAGTCAGAGAGTAGAGTCGAAGACTGAGAGTGCCGCCCTGTTGGTGGCGAGAGGGGGGATGGGACAATGTAATCGTAAAGGCTTGAACACCTGACCATCATCCGTTGTCTTTAGATCATCTTAATACCAGAGCACTGTTGATCTGCTAGAGATTCATCCTCCTCCGTGGCTATCCAATGTCCTGCTGCCGAGATCATCAGAATTACCTTCTCCAAGGTGCATGTCTTAACTCAGACTAGGGGTGTATCTTTCCCAGTGAATTAATGCGCCTTCTAATACCAACCTGGAATTTTTTTATGACAGCACAGTACATACAGCGCCTAGCCTTCCTAATGTTCAGCCATCTGGTACTGGCCAGGTTTATCGTTGATTAATTGCGGTGAACGACGGAAACCGGTATGTCAACGTGATGGTGCCGTATTCCGTGCACACTACTTATATCTAATAACGACAAAAGAAAAAAAATCATTAATATTATGACTGTTTAAACGATTAGAAATATCATTTAGATTCTCATTCGTATTATTTCTATTGAAGTGTCGCTCAGTTTTTATCAAAACACACCAAACTTCAAAACTTCATATATTTATATATATTTACAAAAAAAATCGGAATAGGGTACTTCATACTATTTCTACAATGTGTTTTTATTTCTTCTGAGCATTTCCACATTGTATACCGATTGATACGTCTTTGTCTTTAACTTATCTTACTTCCCAGTTTGTGTTTCTCGTTTATTTTTTAACTTTGCCGATTACGACGTTATTTTATATTAATATGAATTTTAAATGCTGCTTAGTGATGCAGTTGCATAACCATGCACTGGTGCATCATATGTAACTCCGCTCGTTGGTGCTGAGAAACTCAGGTGTAAAGCGAAAGTGTTGATGATGATGCTTGCTTTAAAAGTTTTATTCAAAAAGACCACAAAGCGACAGACACTCTAACAATCATAGACTAGAACACATTTTTTTTATAAGTTTTTCACTTTGTGTGGTAAACAGCATGGGACAAAATGATGTCATAAAAGTGCTTAACGTTTCAAATAGGATAAACCTGATGCATGGCTGTGTTTCACTACCAAAATATTTTTTTAAATAATAGCCCGGTAACTTTTTTTATTTTTGTGCAAAACCGAAAACAAGTATGTCGATTTCTAAATAACGTGAAAGAGAAAAGAATATATAGTGTGAAATTGAATGCAGTTTAGATGATGCTGAAAGCGAAAGTTTTAAATGGACGGATGATATCTTCTACGATTTCTATCAACTAACTAGCTTGACAGTAACAACCAAGAATTACAGGAAATATGTATATTTAAATAACAAAATTGTTATTAGGTTTCCTGGCTTTACGGGGCGTACTCCTATCTCTCTCCTACAGTGTTTCTACTGTTTCCTGTACTGTATATCCATCTAATTATTTTTGTATCTATTAATCTCTTAATCTATCTATATATCGATCTATATATCAATCTATAACTCTATCTATGTCTCTATGATTATATATCTAGTGATGAATTTGAAGTCATGTTTTGAGAACATGTCAAACTCTGTGACCCGGTCAGTTTGCACCGGAAACATACGAACGGAGACTGTAGTGACGTGTCACATGTCACGTGTTCCGGTTTGCGTAAGCATAGGGCAGTTGGATCTGGAACACATAGAGATCGTTGTATTGGTTGATTTTACGGCAACTCAATGAAAAAAAATAAAAGTTGATGAACAGGGAATTTCTTGAGAGATGTAGCCGAAAAACAAGAACAACATTTAAAAAATCGAAAATTACAGAAAAATCACTCCGTCGTATTCAACAAAACTTGTCTATATAAAGGGAGCTAAATAATTAATAATGTCACTGTACCCAGTCTTATTAAAAGGTTTTATAAAAGTTTATACCCACACAAATGTGTGTATATATATATATATATATATATATATATATATATATATATATATATATATATACATATATATATATATGCATATATTTATATAAAAGAACTGGGCGCACGAGCGTAAAATACGCTTAATTTTAATATTTTAATTTGTTCAGATTTCGTTAATATTATTATAGAGTCGTGAGTTAAAAAAAAATATTTGCGTGCAATCAGCTACAATCGAAACCGATAATGTAGCATTCAAAGCTGGTGACGTTACCACAGTATCACCGTGACACATTTGAACTGATTAGAAACTAAAAATTGAAAATGAAGAAGATAAATGTACAAAATGAATACCGATTTTTTAAAATCAATTTTGACCCATTTTGGGTCCTTTAAAAATATTTTCGACATCTAAGGACCCATAAAAGCACGACTCTTAAACATCCAATCATTTGAAGTCCCTAGCAGCGCTCTTCGACTTTTAATTTCAGTGGAGATAGAGTTAAAGATATGAAGACAGAAGGACATGTGTGCGGTATATCTATAGGATAAAGTTTGCCCGTAGTCAAGTAATATTAGCTGAGAGAGATTATTTGAAACGCTTCGTGGTAATTTAGTTCCGACAGACATCAGAACGAATCTATGGATAGATGACCGTCTGTGCGCAGAGTGTTTGAATCTGGTTACGTCGAACAAAGGCCAGAAGAAAGAAATGAAACCCTGTGAAAGAATCAGCAAAGGTGCTACTGGTGCAACCTTTGAATCAGACAATCTGGCGGATGCCGGCAGAAAACAGACAGAAAGCAAGAATGTAAACGAACGTATCGATGCAGCGTTCAACCACAACGAAATAATTGAAAAGCATTTTATAGTATAGAACGCACACTTTATATATATATATATATATATATATATATATATATATATATATATATATACATATATACGAGCAAACAGTTAATAAAATATGTTAAAAACACTTTGAAATGAGTTAAAAACATATTTAATCTGAAAAGGAAACACTAGATAAGTGAATAGTCCGGAATCCACGGATTTTCGAAGAAATACTTTCCTTCTCATCAGAGAGTAGGAATTAGCAAAATGCGGGATCGGATTTTGCATGCAAAAGTATTTGATGAAAAAACAAGTAAGTCAAATATCTTACTGGAAAACAAAAAAATTGAAGCAGAGGGAATATGGTGAAGAAAAAAGGTGATTTCACCTGAATGGATAGTCTGGTGGAAGATAAATAATCCAGTGACTGTAAAATTAAAAAATATAACTTCAAGAAAGGTAATTGAAATTCTTTTTGCACAAGTAAAATGCAATGAAATCCCGTAATTGGAAGATGGTCCAAAATAATCCAAAGGCAGAAATCCATGGAAAAATTCACAAAAATGTGTACAAGAGAAAAAAAGGAAAAAAATTCCAATAATACTAATAAAAGAAAAATAAGATATGCTTTTCACTCTAGACATAATTATAAAAAAGAAAGATCAGGGAAGAAGAAGAGGGCGGAAAAAACTAAATGGTGATAGAATTAAATAAAAAATAGAAAAATAAATATCAAAATGGCCCAGACATGAAATGTTAAAAAGCGAGAAAAAATATATAGGGCAAAATAATATAGGGCAACTGAAATGTACAGGTAATCACTTAAAAATATCAGCAAGAGTTGTAAGAAGACACTAAATGGAAAATAGATAAATAGAAAATAAATAATAAATAAACAATAAATAAAAAATAAAAAATAAAAAATAAAATATAAAATAAAAAATAAAAATTATATATATATACATACATACATACATATATATATATATATATATATATATATATATATATATATATATATATATATATATACATAAAGTTATCTAAAAAATCAACCTGTATCGAAACCTGTGATTATATGTTTATTATATGTTTATTATATGTTTATTATATGTTTATTATATGTTTATTATATGTTTATCAATAAACACATCAACCGGACCTATACACTAATTTATCTTCCTGATTCATTATATAAACAAGGAAAAAATCAGAAAAATGCCTACTTCGTACTGTTATCTTGTAATGTGGCTTACTCAAAATACAGATTGGATCCCAATGCCTCACTGCTTCTTTCACTTCAGATTTTACCATGCAATTTGGATGTGAGTTTCTATCTCCTTTTCATTAACTTCCCTTCCTATATAGCATTTAAATACTTAAAAAAAAACTTTAATTGTGGTTTTCCTTGTCTCTCTGAATTTAGCAAATAAGGTGTAAACCATTATAATTATTTGCTAATATTTTCTTCTCTGAAGAGACGGTAGGCATCGAAATCATATAATATGTCATATGAATTCTTTGTCTTGCATACAATAATACAATATTTTGATTTGAAATTTGACCATTTCATATCATAAATTTGTAAATTTATTGAATGAATAAAACTTTGACAAAAACTTATATTATGAAATTGATGATGTTTATTATTATTCCTTTAATTCAGTTGACTTACACAATTCGCGACAGTATCTGTTTCATAGCGCAAACACAATCACTTATTTATATCAAACAGTGAATCTATTATGCCTTTAACTCATCAGAAGAAATAGCAACAATCAATCCGTTAAAAGTAATTGAAATATGATTTGACATTTTAAAAATCCGAAAATTGAAAGAGAACCTGCAGATACCTTTATATTTTTCTATTACGCCATATTGACTTCGTATCAAACAAAGTCATTAAACTCAACTATCCGTACCAACAATTTCAATTAATTTATGAATCTTCTACCAAAATGTTCTATTTAATGATTAGTAAATTTATTAATTCTAAGTTGTGTATACTTAGGAAAATAATATCAACAGATAAACTATTATACATGTTTGTATATACGAAACTAAAGTAAGTTTAAAAAACAAAAACAAAAAAAACGTTTGATCATTTCGGTCGGTTATCATAACTAATCAATTGATCCGAATTGAAAACCATACATAATTCAAATTTATTAGTTATTTAAATTAAACTTATCTATCCTTAAAATTATAATTTTTAAAATCATACAATTCAAAAACTATAGTTACATTTTGTTAAGTTTAAAAATAATCTGAAAACTCCTCCATATCATAATTGTCAATAATTTTATTTACTTAATAAAGGAAATAAAAGGGGAAGGATATGATGTTTAAGGTGTACTATTTATTATCATTTCAAAATACCATGTTACGATATAATATAAATAGTATTACATTTTATAACAGTAATTTATAAGTGGTTTAATTGGATGTGTTAAATGAACAATCGACTTAAATAAAAAATTATTTGGAAAATAGATTGGAATATATATATATATATATATATATATATATATATATATGTGTGTGTGTGTGTGTGTGTCATGTCATGTCATATGCTACTAGTACCATGTGACCCAGTACTACCTACCTCATTGTCGGGTCACCGGCGATTAAACTGGTTCCCCCACCAAAATTGTTTGGTGAACAGGGTTGCTAGTCTCCCTGAAGAATTAAAAACAAGACCTTCCAAAGGGCGAATGAACCCTTTTTCGGGGTCAACGGCTAACTAGCACCGTATGTGTTTTTTTATATGTCTGTGTGTGTTGTGGTGGGGAGGGCTCCTGTAAGACGTGGTGAAGGCAACCTTTCTAGGAGAAGCAGATCTCTGATTTAATAAAAAAACATAAAGCGGGAGACCAGTACCCGCATTAAGCTGGTCTGCAGTTTAACTTGTTGCTGGATATCTTGCTCTTGCTTGTTGCTGGATCTCAACATGTTGAACCGAGAGAGAGACTTAGCTGTCGTACAAAGCTAAGAGTCTGTAACATCATCTGCGTATAGATACCCCCTCAGGGGTTTATCTATGAAACTGGTCCTGTTGCGAGAGAAGTCATTTTGGGACTCATGGACTTTAAGTGGCTGAGGGAGTGGCACTCGTCTGACAAGACGTTGCAATCATATATATATATATATATATATATATATATATATATATATATATATATATATATATATGCGTGTGTGTGTGTATTTATATGTAATTACCTTAATAGCATAATTTTAAGTATTATTCAAATGAAGTTAAATATTTTATATAAATATAATTAGCTAATGAAATTAAACAAGATAAATAAAACTTTATAAACTTGTCATATGGGTCTAATGAATTTAGATAACGATGGCATATAGGATGGCAAAATATACCTAAAATAATAATCTATATGAACAATGAAGGTAAATATGTTAACATATTACACATAATATAGTAATTTATGTGGAGTGATAAAAAATGAGCGTACATACACAATTTAGAGTTGAAGATAAATTAAATATTAAATTAGTACAGGGAATAGAAATGGATATTATTACTTATTTTGATACTAATTTTTATAGAAGATAAAGTGGAGCTTGTTAAGTAAGGTAATTTTTGGATTAGAATACAATAAAGGGTAATAATCATAATATTTAAAAATGTATTTATATTAATCACACTCCAAAGTTTGATCTAAGAATAAAATGTATATTATGCAACAAGTTATTATTAATTGATTGATAATTGGTTTCAAATGTATGAGGCAAATGGTTTAATTGTTAGAATGAATGTATAAATCAATGTTATAGTTATAATAAGATATAGCTATTGAACATCTAATAAGTTAATGGAATATTGTTTTAATGTATATATTCATTAACTTAACGTCTATAAATTCATTTCAGAATTATTAGTTAAATTTAAAGAAATGACTAATAAAAGTACATAAGATATGGGGGTTAAAAGTATAAGAAAGATTAGAGTTGGACATGGTCTATAATTTGTAGGGGTCGCCTGGCCTTTTTTGGGGAACTGACTTCCTCCACAAATAATAAAAATGAAAATAAGAAATCTTATATGCAACACAAACGGAGGTTTATTTACGGAATAGAAATAACAAACAATAACAAGCAAAACATAGTTCTCAATATGTCAGAGATTTTTTTTTTGTTCATATGAAAGATGGAGAGTCTCTTTTTTATGTTCTTTGAATGTTCATATATGTAACAGAGACAATATTAATGTTCGTCTGTTAACAGAGAGTATTAATGCGCGGTGCAGTGGAAATGAAATAATTGATGTTTGCACGCGTGGCCAGTCCTAATGAGAAAGCGTTAAATGAGTCAGAAGAGTTTAAAGAGACGAAAGAATGCTCGAAAGGCTAAGAGACTAAAGAGATAGATTTTGTGTTTGTGCATGTTTATATATGATTTGATCGGCTTCAAACAAGCTCTAGAAAACCAGTTTTAAAATATGTCCTAGGAGGAATTCCATTGGACGGAAGACATCACATGGGGTGCTTTCAACTACGTCCGCACTTTTGGTATATAAAGGTCACGCCGGAGTTTGCGTGGGTGTCATTTTTCATTTTTTTAACGCGCGGAAACAATCAATTGCACTGCGCGCCTAAATTATATTTAACGATTTTTAATTTGAATATTAAACCGTGCCAACTGGCACAAATTTTAGGTCTAAACAATATTTATAAATCTTATCAACTTGAATACAAATTATAATTAGTTTTCACTTAAATATACATTCATTTAATTATAACTAAAATAACATGTTATCAAATTAGGAAACTCTGAAACCAAATTATTAGAGAATTGGAATATATTGGTAATCTAAAATTATACTTAAGTAGGTAACATGTTCGTAAAATGTTTATAATATTAGATTTTCGTAAATTATTATAAATCTACTAAGATAAACTATATGTTTTGTAATATATATACTCATTTAATCAACGTCTATAATGTTATTTCGGAATTATATGTTAAATTTAATAAAAAAAATAAAGAAAGAAAGAAAGAAAAAAAGAATAAAAAATAAGATTTAATGAAAATACATAAGAGATGGTGCTTAACGTATAAGGTAAACCTGGGTCGGATATGGTCTATAATTCTCAGGCCTAAACAATATTTATAAATCTTATTAACTTGAATTAAAAGTAGAATTAGTTGTAACTTAAATGTACTTTTATTTAATTATAATTAAAATAACATGTAATCAGAGGAGGAAACTCTGAAACATACTTATTAGAAAATTAGGATATATGTATAATTATAATAAACATTATACTTAAATAAGGAACGAGTTTGTAAGTTTTGAACAATTGAGTAAAGTTTGTGAGATGTAAAAATTAAAAATATTACTTCCAATATAAATAATAAAGATAATGCTGATATTGATTATAATATGAATAAATATATAAATAAATAAATGAAAATTGAAGTACATGGAAGGAATTAATTCATTTCCCATTCAACATTAGCAGATATGAAGTATAACTTAATAACTTATGATTATTGATTGATATAATCTGTAATACTAATATGTTGTATTGGAAAAATTAGTAAATCAATTTATAACATAAATCGATTAAAATTGAAAGCCATCAAAAATTATATAAAAATTACTTATTAGTTGAATATGGATGTCTGAAAATAAAGAAAATGTAATAAATATAAGCAAAGTCAATTTCTTTAGATTTGTTCCAAGGGAGGTAACTCTGACCCACTTTATTAAGAAAATTTAATTATTGACAATTACGATATGAAGTTCAATTAATTTTTAAACTTAACAAAACGTAAGTATAGTTTTTAAATGGTATGATTTTAAAAATTATACTTGTAAGGATTAATAAGTTTGATTTTAATAGCTAATAGATTAAAATTATGGTTTTCAATTCTGATCTATTGATTAGTTATGATAACCGACCGAAATGATCGCTCAGTCTTTTCTTTTTTTAAGCTTTCTTTAATTTCGCATGTATAATAGTTTATATTTGATTGATATAATTTATTTAAGTATGTATACACAAATTAGAATTATCAAATTTACTAATTATTAAATAGAACATTTTGGTAGAAGATTCATAAATTAATTGAAATTGCTAGTACGAATAGTTGGGTTTAATAATTTTATTTGATAAGAAGTCAATATGGCGTAATGTAAAAATATAAAGGTATCTGCAGGTTCTCTTCTAATTTTCGGATTTTTAAAATGTCAAATCATATTTCAATTCCTTTTGACGGATTGATTGTTGCTATTTCTTCTGATGAGTTAAAGGCATAATAGATTCACTAATTGATATAATATTTAAGCGATTGATTTGGTTCTACGAAACAGATACTGTCGCGAATTGTATAAGTTAACTGAATTAAAGGAATAAATTATAAGATTGTCAACATATTGAATTTTGGAATGTAACTTTTTTGTCATTTATTTTCTGTATTGCTCTGTAATTACATTGAACTTTTATATAAGGATTGACATATAATAAGAATATATATATATATATATATATATATATATATATATACATATGTATATACATACTGAATTTACTCACATAAAATTAATATAGGAAAGTATAGATTTATGCGTAAGCTTTAAGTATTTGCTTCAAAAGTACTCAATACGTAGGTAGAGCTAGTTAGTAGGTTATACAATATATATGGCGATTAAGCTACACTGAATATTCCGCGTTTCATCCTCTCTATGTGCATGAGCCTGAAGTCTCCTAGAGTGGATGAAACGCGGAATATTCAGTGTAGCTTAATCGCCATATATATTACATAAATTACTATATATATATATATATATATATATATATATATATATATATATATATATATATATATAATCATAGGCTGTTGTTTTGCAATGGCTAAGTAACCATTGAAGTGTAACGTGATTAACATAAAAGTGCTCAATACCGAAGTAGAGAAGGGTACACTTTTTATTTGTTTTCGTATAAGCAGTAATATGTTGCTACGCAGTTATTAGCATGTTTCGATCAGCTCGCTAAGAGTAAGTGCAGACCTCTTCAGACGATACAGCTCATACGAAAGAAAAGGGTGCACTATTTGCTTATACAATGACTGGATAAATAATTCGATGACTGGTGCTAAATAATTCGCAATTTTATTTTTCTGTTGCCCACACTGAGTATTGAAAATTCAACCTTCAGAATAATATCACTTTTTTCAATTGATTTTCTCACGTACTTTTATAACTGCATCATGGGCCCTTGCAGACCCATAGCGCAGAGGTTAGAGTACTTGGAGAAAAATACAATTGCAACTTACTTAGGATATATATCCACTCATGGCTGATGGAACAAGAACAAGTTACCCCCGTGTAGTATATAAAGTGTTTCGCTCGAAATTTCGTCCAAATTCCTGAGTCTGACAGAAACACTCAAAACTTCGACAAGGTACAACTGAAGAAGGCCAGAAGTTACAACGACCGAAACGCTGTGAAAAGTAAATTCAAAATGAGAACAATAGTCCGTTGAATCCAAATGATACGAATATGTAAACTCCATTTCTATCATACCAATGTAGTAAAAAATATCTCTATCTCTATATAATATTAAGTAAAGTACTTCTTTTAAACTCCTCAGCCTAATGTCTACAGGGAACATGAGTTCAAATAGATACATTGAGAACATTGCTATAGCTGCTACGAAGAAGTGGGCTCTATCTATTGTACTAGAAAAGCACTTACGCTTGAAAGTCTCCTATACCTCTATAAGGCCACCATTCGCCCATATATAGAGCGCTGTAGTCACATTTGATTGGTGCATCTGCTACTTGTCTCTCACCCTGGACAGGGTTCAAAAGAGTGTCGCCAACTTGATAGGTCATGAATTGTCATCCGGGTTTCAACCTCTCTCCCATCGACGAAATGTTTCATTCTTCTGCGTGTTTTACAAGTACTTTAATCGTGAATGCTCTGACGAAGTACAACCACTTGTACCCCCTCGTCGTAAATACCCCCGACAAACAAAGCAACAAACCCCACCCCTATATAGTTGAGATCTTTAAGTGTAAGAAAGCCTTCTACTCTAGTAGTTGATTCCCCAGAACTGCTAGACTTTGGAACTCCCTTCCGGGATTCTGCTTTCCCAACTGTACTGACATGCAGAAGTTCAAGTGTAATATGAACAGAAGTCGTGCTACTCATTCTCCTTCATAATATGCCTGCAACGTATGGTCCCGATAGTAGCCCTCCCCTACTTCAAAATTGAACTGTGTCTTATTTGGGGTAGCCATTGAATAAAAAATAAAAAAAATAAAACAAATTTAAAGTATTAAAATAAATAAATTCAATTATTAAAAGAAAATAGTATATGCAAGTCTGTGTACATGTGTGCATGCGATTGTGTTCGTACGCATTTATACGTAAGCGTGTACATATATACATGTTGACGTACGCACTTTAGCAGGGAAACTAATCCAAGAATACTTAGAGTTATTTCTCTTAGACTATTAGCTTTACCCAGACCAGATAAATACAGCAGTGATCAAAATTTTAAATATGCACTGGAGTGTAATATGTAAACATGTTTATCGTTTACATACATTAAAAAGATAAAAATGATTCCTAACAATACTTAATATTCATCACAATTCGTATCTTGAGAATTGATTTGACAGCCAGTCTGCGACACAGACTTCCAGAAATATTGAAATATACAAATTACAAAAAAAAAAAATAAATAAATAAATCAGACAAGACAGAGCCTCGCCGAACATTTATTCAAATATTGAACATTTCTGTTGAATTAAATTAAGAGTAATTTAGATAAAACATGATTCATGGAATTTTAATTTCTTAAATTAAATACTATTTCTAGAAATAAATCAATATAAGAGCTTGTAATTAATATTATGGTTATTGCCATTATGTCTATACTAGCCTAGGTACCCAACGTTGCCTGGATGTTTGGAGGTTTGTGTTGAGAAAAAAAAGAATAATAATAATAGGCAGACAGGCTCGAACCGCTGAGGCGAAGGCGGAAAAGAAAGTGAAAGAAAAGCTGACGTCTTATCGCTACTCCATGATGCGAGCGGAAGTTCGGAACGTTAGAATTAGGCAAAATAAATACTACCGATACGATGACTTGCAAACATGACTCGCAAAAACCGACACGCCTTGTAGAAATCTGCCCAGTTGAGCGTGTAAGAAATGCTTTGGTCAATGTTGATATTTGTCGTCCGAGACGTCGAGCTTCACAATGATACCAATCTCGTGAAAATCCGTCGCCTTTGACGAAAGTTTTACCCAGACATACAAACATGCACACATAACTTTTAACAGGCATGTGAGATTTATATTATAGATTATATTTCTCTTTATTTGTCGGTGTCTTTTCCACTTGTTAACGAAAACTATTGGTCGAGGTTAGTTGAAATTTTGCATTGCCCTTTTTTATGAAAAAGTACAGTTAATTACGTGTCATGGTATCTGCTGAATGTACATTTAGCGATTAAAAGGGATTTGTCACACAATATCATTTTGACTCTAGACGTTTTTCGAAAACTACACGTCCAATCCTAGTGAACTTTTGTATATCTTTTGTTATATTAATGTAGCGAGCTAAGAATTTTGGTATCCGATCGATGTGCATTGGGGAATTATAGGGATTTGAATTTAATGGCAAATTTAATGAAATGTAACAATGTTGAGCCATCATTTTTAAATCAAGCAATGCATATAACTCTACGGATAATAACATCTGTCCCTTTTCAAGTATACATTATATATTTTTTTATATCGTCTATAAAGGTGTTCTCAATAACGAATGGTAGAGACGCAACGTCTCTTTCCTGGAAAACAGGAATAAATTGCGCCATATACGTCGAACATGTCCATTTCTACTAAATCAACGCTGGAAATGCCTTCGTGTGTCCCGCATGATTAAGTGATATGTAACGATTGTTCGGCTTGTTCCAGAACGGGAAACTCGAGAGACTAAAAACAAGCTAGGAACATGGAGGGCCACATTGACAGGATATGTATCGATTCCGGAACGCATTAATGCTTGGCAGATCGACCTATGCAAAAATGCAATGAATAAATAAATAAAAAAACACAATAAAAAAAAGAAAAAGAAACCCGTCTGCAACCGTTTGTTTGTCTTTACTGTATAATTGTGTACTGGCAGCACGCTAGCTGTCATGCAACCAAAACCTAAATTAACGATATTACTATTGATTATTAAGAACGACACAAGACTCTAAAGCTGTGACGTCAAACCTTCTAAAAGAAAAAAAAACATTAAAAAAAACGTAATTTTTCAGTTCTTTCTAGACTATTTGGCGCTTCATCGGTTTGGACATTTACAGAAAAAAAAAGGAATCATAGATCCAATCCGAATCACTTAAAACACAAAAGAAACTAACTTGTAATGGATTACTCTAGTATTTTGTGGCGCAGGAATTCTACATGCACAGATGTTTTCTTCCACGGATGACAGTAAACGAGCGGAAATTTATCGACCGAAATCCTTACTCTTTTTCTACAATCGTATGCAATATTATATTTTTATTATTATTTTTACGGCATATCGACCACTTATTAATCAATCAAATGTCAAGTTGATTCTAGGATAAAACGCTATTTTCTCAGTTTATTGTGAGACTATTTGGCGCTTCATCGGGTTTGATAAACAAAGAAAAAAAAAACGAATAATTATACATGCAATACGAATCACTTAAAACAAATCTCATTTACGAAACTAACGATGTATGTCTGTTTGTCTATAGACTTTTATTTTTTCAAACTGTATCTCTTCCAATAGGGAAGGTTGCATATCGGCCCCACAAACTCAAATGGTTGCATATTTTGTGAACCGTTTCTTACGGGTCTTTAAATAGTTGCAACGAGGCCACAATTGAAAGAAAGGAGAATTTGGCAAGCGTAAGTTGGCTTAAACTGTTCGTCTACAAATGCTGAAAAATATATACAATTGCGTATACATCTTTGTTTATTTTTAAAAATTCTTATCCATCTTACAATGGATGATTCTATAACGTCTCACTCTGTAGCGTTATAAATGTTCCGCTTTCGTTTCTAGTTGATGGCACTCGGACAAAGTTTTACTTATAAAATCACGTTTATACATCGGATAAAATATTGAACTCGAACAAGAAAATCGTGCGGATATGAATTTTGTCTAAAATTTTGCAAAAAATGGATGAACCGATTCAGAACAGAAATGAATAACATATTTTGATAGTAGAAAAAAAAACGCGCTTAAAAATGATATAAAACATAGCTATAGGTATCAAGGAATTAATTTAGAAATTATATATACAAGTAACCTATGTGAGAAAGCGATATTGTTTAGGAATCAACCTTATAGCTACAATTATATAAATGTAACTTTGTCTTTGTGTGTGCGTGTGTGTGTAAGTGAGTTCTTTATAGACATCGAAACGGCTGAACAGACTTTCTTTAAAAGTTACAGAACTTTAGATATAGGCTCATAAGAGAAGTGGTCGATGGACAAAAATCAGAGGCCTGCAGTATTAATGTTGGAGTCCCTCAGGGGTCAATCCTGGGCCCAACTCTCTTCCTGCTCTACACCAACGACCTCCCTAAACACATTCTTAAATCATCCATTCACATCTCTGCTGATGACACGACCATCTACGGCAACACATCTAAGGCTGTAAATTACAAACTTCTCTCTGATTCTCTCTCCTCTGATCTCGAGCACGTGGTTCAGTGGGGGGAAGACGTGGCTGATTATCTTCAATCCATCTAAAACCAAACTCCTATCCTCACATCATCAACGCTCTGATCCCCATCTTGTATCAATTGGCATGGATGGCTCTCGTCTGGGAGAGGCCCCGTGTTTTGACAAGCTTCTGAGTTTGACCTTTACTCCTGATCTGAAATGGAACACGTACATCAAGTCTGTTGCCAAGGTCGCTGGAAAGATGGTGGGATCCTTCTACCGCTCCAGAAGATATCTCACTACTGATGCAATTCTCTCTATATATAAAAGCCAAGTACGTCCAAGGATGGAATACTGTTGCCATATCTGGGCAGGAGCTGCTAAAAACAGCCTATCCTGCCTTGACAGAGTACAAAACAGACTTCGTGGCTTAGTGGGGGAGGCCCTTTTCTCTACCCTGCAACCTCTCTCCCACAGAAGAGACGTTGCGAGCCTATCCTTGTTTATCGTTATTTCCATGGCAGGTGCTCGTCTGAACTCCAATCTCTGGTCCCCCCTCGCCAATCTTTCACGAAAAACACCCGTCTAGCTGAATCCACTGTGAAAATTTCCACCACTCTTTATCTGTGCCTAAATCAAAACGAGATTCCATGAGCAAAGCTTCTTTCTTAGAACTGCACGCCTGTGGAACTCTGTTCCGTCTGCTTCCCTCCGGACTACAACTTGGATGTGTTCAAGACCAACGTTAACAAATTCCTAATGAACCGCCCCCTTAAGTAAACACTTAATCAAATCTCCACACTAACGTACTTTACTTGCAATATCCCTTATCCTTGAGTGGCTTCCGGGCCTTGATAAGTGTTGACTACCGTTTAAAAAAGTATAAGTCGTGGAGTGATCTTAGTTTATTTTTGTCTAAGAATAATCCCGACAATTATCGATAATCGATAATCGTATCGTTATTTAAATTTATCCATCATCGGTAAAACATTTTTCCATGTCGTTGCTTAGCAACAATGATAGAACAAGAGGCTGCGAAAACTGTACTCTGGGTAAGGTGATCGCGTGTTTTTTTTTGTTTCTTTTGCATTACATGGTCTGTAGTTTCAAACTCCCCACGTATTTTTTTAAATTTTTTTTCATTAACTGCAAAGAATTTCATAAGACTTGTAAATTAATGCATGTTTTAATTTTGTTGTTGTTTATTTTGAATAACTTGGGCGCTAGGGTCAAACTCCGCACGTAAATTTCCTAATGCTTTTTTTTCACTTACTGGAAAGAAGTTTATATAAAATAATGGTATAAATGAAACAGTAGGTTCCCTGGAGTGCAATGCGGAATAACATATATTTCGGAGTAAGTTACTACGTTAAGGCATGTGAAGCTTGTTCCCGGGCGATTTCACGGATTTGGATGATAATGAATATATAAAAGTATGAAATATTCGATGATCATGATTAAATCCCGGACAACTTCGAGTTTCCCTGCTTATATAATATAAAATTATACATAGAGAATTGGCGGTATAATTATGAAAAGGGCATAGGGCTTCTAGGTGATTGAAAACAAGTATCAAATAAAATATTTAAGAATATCCGCGTGCTGTTCTAATGAAAACGATGTGTCTGCCGATGACGTAAAGGCAATGAAGTTGGGGTAATAACATTAGTGCATCATATTAACTAAAATAAATAAAACGAATCATTATGAATCCGAAAATGCAGCTAAAATGGGAAAAATAAATAAATTAAGTAATAAAATGTTTACTTAATGGAAATAAAGTCGAAGAAATATCATTAGTACATTATATTAAGTAACATGAATACGAAAGTACAGCTTAAGGGGAAAATAAAATAATTAGAGCATCGGTGAGTAGATGAGTTATTAGTAAGGTTATGAACACAGCATATTATTTTCGTTGTTTTGACTCACAAATATGTATCCGACACAGTTTGACACAATTAATCAACCGAAAACCAACTCATATGTGATATAAACGAGTATACTCTCAAGAGTCAAAAAATTGTTGTTGCCCTAGCCCTTTTAGTAAGCTTTTTATTTGTACAGTTCCCGCTCATCATTTTTAAGGATAATGAATAAAAATAAAATGTCTTTATGTTCTCATTCTGGCGAAGCTTATTAGACATTTGAAAATTATTTTCCCAATGTATTTTAAAAGTATTAGCGTGTTAGGGTCACCCGGCTTTACCCGTGCGTAAAATACGCTTTACTATATTTTAATTCGTCCAGATTTCGTATATATTGCTATAGAGTCGTGATTTCAAAAGTAAAGTATTCAGGTGCCATCAGCTAGAATCGAAACTGTAGCATTCAAAGCTTATGATGTTACCACTGCACCAAGATGATACGCATGTGAACTAATTAAAAATAAAAAAATTGAAAATAAATAAAGATGAATGTACAAACTGCCTGACGATTTTCTAAAAATTTTGACCCACATTTATTACATCTTTAAAAAATAGTTTTACAAGCTAAAATCTCCGTACAAAATTCCAATTATTTTTAGCCTCTAGCGACTTTTAGCCTCGGAGGAGATAGAGTTTGAAAATATGGAGACAAGCAGGCAGACAGACATATTGTCTTTTATATATTAGATTATTAAATAAGATTTGTCTTAACTTGAACAGTGGGGGCTTTTGTAGATGTTGATAAAATGTAACATATACATGATGAGATGGCGTGATCAAGTTGCTTTCAGCAAATGTGAAAGATCACGGAGAGAAAGTTGCTGTAAATTAGTTTGGACCCAGACAGCACGGCTCTGGCCCAATCAGATCTCATCTTTTCTCCAACAAAGGAAACAACTTAACATTTAGTTGATTTCTTGTAAATTTGTGTTTGAATTCGATATGCAATAGACTAATGGGCATTGCAATAGTTTAAGGAATAGTCTATCTTGTCAAGTAGTTTGATAATGTATAAGTAATAGTTGCATAGCATTCTGGGAAAAATCAGAAAAGGGAAATAACTTATTTCTCGTAAGTGTTATTTACCTATTTGTTTATTTCTTATTTCATATCTTCTCATTTTCATTATTATAAACATGCTAACTCGGCCTCGTTTCTTAATTAGGGTTCATATCTATTTTTAAAGCGTAACATTGTATATCTGTTTTAACGGAGTCGTCACCTTTTAACGGGCCCAACACGTTGTAAGATCACTCGTACGAAACAGACTAAAATGGAAAAAAAAACAACTTTGCTCTCTTTTCTTTTTAGCGAAAGTATTTATATTGCTTATTTCCACCAACGAATTGCTCTAAATGCTTACACAGTTTATTTCTCCTATTCAAGCTGAGTGTAACTTTTCGTCTCGAACACGTCTTGAATTCCATTTCTCCGTACATTCATGCTGCGAACATGCCTTTTCCTGCTCTCTTGTGTCCCGACTACGTATCTCTTCTAAATTTCTAACAGGTCTCGAATCCGACTTGAACAACAGTCCTCCGAACACCGCTTGAAAACCTGTGTCCTTTTATCCCTGTAGTGACGTCACTTTTCACAGCGGGCTTGGTTATTTGCGGTTTCTGCTGATTCAAAGCGTCAGTGGATCCGTTCCAAAAGTCGCTTCATATCTGATACCAGAAATTAAATCTCTGTTTATTCTTCTTTTTGTTTTTCGAAATAATATAACTATTAATATTATCTAAAATAACTTCACTTTCTATGAGTATTGGATGATTTTCATTTATAGCAAGTTTATAAATACAAATATCATCTTCACATGCAAATCTCATCATGACGTATATGCCCCGTTAAAGAAGACTCCGTTTCTCTTTGCGTTAAAAACCAAAGAGAATAAAATCGTTGCTCCGCCGCAAAGTTTCACGATAGAATAAATGTGTTGCTTTCTAGCAATTCTCTTACGTAGAAATTACCGGTTTTAAAGAAAACAATTAATAAAAATCCATCCAACTGATGTGTAATGACCGTGGGGTTTTTTCAGCTCGTAATCCATTGGAAAATGTAACAACGAACGAAAAATACAACATATAAATACATTATTCGATTAAGAATTTACAGCAATTTAGTAACAGCGCTTTGACGACATCCTTCTGGCGAACCCCAAGGCCTTGTGTAAGTGCTTAAAAAGCAAAGAACGTTCCATTTTACGTGAAATGCACAAAAGCAAAAGTTTATATTAATATTTTACTACACATTTCCTGATCTACATCAATGATCT
This sequence comes from Euprymna scolopes, assembly GCF_053919585.1. Taxonomy (NCBI): domain Eukaryota; kingdom Metazoa; phylum Mollusca; class Cephalopoda; order Sepiida; family Sepiolidae; genus Euprymna; species Euprymna scolopes. The sequence goes on along the minus strand of NC_136519.1, from coordinate 86,021,882 downwards.
CCAAAAAACACATACTTAAATAATTCGTTGACATCTATGCTAATGACACAAACATCTTAGGCAACACATCAAAAACCGTACATGACAAAGTTATCCCTGATTCTCTCTTCTCTGATCTTGAGTGCGTGGTAAGGGGTGACTGGTTAATTTTAATGCATCTAAACCCAAGCTCGTATCTTTATATCATCAACGCTCTGATCCCCATCTGGCATCAAATTTAAATAGATGGCTCTCGTCTTGGGGAGGCTCCATGTTATGATAAGCTTCTAGGATTGACCTTTACTCCTGACCGGAAATGGAACACGTACATAAAGTCTGTTGCCAAGGTCGCTGGAAAGATGGTAGGATCATTCCAGTGCTCCAGTAGATATCTCACTACTGATGCAATTCTCTATCTATATAAAAGTCAAGTACATCCAAGGATGGAGTACTGCTGCCATATCTGGTTAGGAGCTGCTAAAAACAACCTATTCTGCCTTGACAGAGTACAAAATAGACTTCGTGGCTTGGTGGGGGTGTTTTTTCTCTGACCTGTAGCCTCTCTCAGAAGAGAGGTTGCGAGTCGTCTTTGTTTTATCGTTATTTCCATGTCAAGTGCGCGTATGAGCTCCAATCTCTGGTCCGCCCTCGCCAATCTTTCACGAAAAAACACCCGCCTTGCTGAAACCATTGTCAATATTTTTTTCCCATTCTATATCTGTGACTAAATCAAAGCGTAGATTCTATTAACAAAGTTTCTTTCTTATAAGTGCACGCCTGTGGAACTCTCTTCCGTTTGCCTGTTTCCTACCTGACTAGAACTTGGATGTGTTCAAGTCGAACATAAACAAATTCCTGATAAACACTCCCCTTTAGTAAGACACTATATTAAATCTCAATTACAAACGATTACGACGATATTATTCTATTGGTTACTATACATGCAATAACCTTTACCCCCAAATGGCTTCTGGGCCTTGATAAATGGTGACTACCCTTTTAAAAAAAACACTTCCTTTGATGCAATATTTTGACTACTAATGGGGGTTGGTCCCCCACAGTTGGCAGATTCTGTTTATAAACGCTGCTGCTAGGAAATGCCGAATCAAATTAATTCAGAAGCCAGAATTGCTCTATAAAAAATAAACGTTTTTATTAACAACTTTGCATATGCTTTTTTCTTGTCAACACAGATAGAATCTTTTGCTCTCTGGCTACAAAATTATAAAGTCCGGAACCTGTACAGAACAGCTGGCTACTGAGAACTCGTCATCTCCGGGACTTGGATAGAACAACTAATCATCGGAAATTCTTCTGAAACTAAACATTGCTTACAACGACAGCGGTTATGGGATCCTGCGTGAGAATTTATTTCACTGGATCAGAATGAACATTCTAATTATGACAAGTGAAAGTTTTAGGATATTTACGAATCCAAAAGCTATACAAAGTAATTCACGTACAACCTGAAAACAGAAACGACCCCGAGTTTATTGAAAAGAATGCAACCGTCTTTGCGGAATTAATGCAGTGCTTAGATGACCGAAGTCTAGCACTGGTAATTAGAGAAACCCTGGATGATGGTTGCAAGGCATTGGACATATTGAAAGAACATTATTTATCAAGAGGAAAACCAAAAATTATGTCTTTATATGCTGAACTGACATCTCTAAAACGTATGGAAGCCGACATGATTACAGATTTTATTGTTTACTGTACGGTCAACTGAAAAGGCAAATCTGGCACTTTTGGACAAAGATGTGACAATAATTTCTTGTTTTCGAATATCTATATAATATTCTGTTTCCTTGGTTAGTCTGCATATTATGTTTTGAAAAAAGGCCAAATACAAATTTTGAGGGCCAAACTGCTTAAAAAAACCCAAATTAAACAAAATTAGCTTTATAAAGGCTAATCTGGCAACCTTAGACAAGTATATGAGAGTTGCCTCCCTTTAATGTAGCATTGAACATATTAAGAGATCATTGTAAAATAACTTTTAGTACACGTTTTTCTCGAATAGAAATTTGTTTACGTGGAAATATTTTTTCGTAACACTATTCTACACCTGCATTGACCAATTTAATTTGTAGAAATTCTAATTATTTCCTTCTTCGCTCGCACGGAACTTATATCTTTTCTCAGACTTCTATTATTTTTATTTCATGGGCGTTGGGTAGTTTATGCACCGCACTAGAATAACAACCTTTGTAAAAAGGAGACATAACCGTTCCATACTTTCACCTAACGATTTAATAATAAAAAGAAAAGACACTTTTCTAACTGTTACGGACTTTCACCTAACAATTTAATAGAGAAAAGACATTTTCTAACCACTCCATACTTTCACCTAACGATTTAATAATAAAACGAAAAGACACTTTTCTAACTATTACGGACTTTCACCTAACAATTTAATTGAGAAAATACATTTTCTAACCACTCCATACTTTCACCTTACGATTTAATAATAATAAAAGAAAAGACACTTTTCTAACTGTTACGGACTTTCACCTAACAATTTAACGGAGAAAAGACACTTTCCCAACTGTTACGGACTTTCACCTAACAGTTGATTGAAAAAGATAAGATATCCCAGAATCTGTTAATTTGGAAGCCTGTCCAAAACATTATTATTTTCATGTATTATTTCCTTTTGTTTAATTATGTTTTCTCCTTAAAACTATTTGTTTTGTTTTTGTTTCAGATTTTTTACCTAATTAATAAAACGTTTTCAACGTACCAGTTGTTTTCGTTATGTTGATTTGAGTTTATCTGTCTGATCAACACACGCTTTCTAAAGTTGACTGCTATACGGTATTGTAGGTACCTGAAAGCAAGATTCTGAAGAATAACTGTCGCGAGTTCCAGAGCATCTACGAGCACATAAGCTGCAACGTTTTCTGTCATTCAGGGGTAGGGAAAGACGTGCCTCAAATAGATCTTTGTTCAGCTTAACGTGGAACAACGGGGGGTCAAGATCAATATCACTTTTCCTACAGGTACTTCTCTCCATAACGCAAATTACTGCACACGTTACTCTTAATCTACTGTCAAATAGACACCTCGTTTTTTTTTACTACACGTAAGATCCTCCATTGTTAACATTATTTTCACAAACCCGTATCTGCGATATCTATTCTCGATGGAAATATGGCTCCGTCAAAAAAAAAAGTGTAACTCAATGTTTGAATACATTTACTAAGAACTAAAAGAAAGAAAAAAAATAGGCACACAGAATACTGAAATATATTGTTTCCATCTGTGTAGATGTAAATATTTGCAGATACCTGCTCGTATGTTGACTGTTCCCTTTCTTTACACGAAAGCGCTCACATTAATAAAAGCAAATATCTTGCAGGTCGTTTTATGCCATCGCTGCAATATTCTGAAATTGGAAATCCTTCTCGGGGCTCTCGATGGAATTAATAAGCCTGGCAACAAATTATCATCAAAATAATCCTTATCTAATTCATAAGGAAAAGTAAGTCAGAGTCTGCATTAAACTTACTTATATATAGGACTAGCATTTCAGCCCGGCATTGCCCGGGTGTTTGGAGGTGTATGTTCAGCAAAAAAATAAAATAAATAAATAAAAAATAAGAGAAAGAAAAGCGGCCAATTCTTTTAAATTATGCCCCGTTAACATTTATTGTTTTGGGTTCACATTAAGTTATTAAGTTAGATCCATGTCCAAAAATCCAATATCTAAAATTTCAACTGTTAAAACCCAAAATTGGCGGAGGTGTTAGGTAGAGTTCTCAAAGGTCAAATCGTTGAACTTTGACTCCTTAAAAGTCATATTTCTGCACGAAAACGGATTACAAAGATTTTCCCAAATCTCAGTACCCTGTGTGTCAAATTTTGAGTCTGTAGACTTAAAATTGACAGAGTCATTGCGTTGGAAAATGTACACACAGACACACACACGCACGCACACACACAGACACGTTCACTATTATATATATAATAGATTCCAGTTTGCGTTGCCTAACCAGGTAATAGCTGAAATTCGCGTTTTTTTTTATCAAGCTCTAGTTTCAAATAGATAGTCGTTGCTCTGTGATGTTTCTGTATAAATGCGATTTTACTCTGTCTATTACAACTTACCTAAATTGTATTATTAGTCTGTTATGTTCAGTAGAGTTCAAAATAGACTTTGTAGGGGATGTGCTGTTCTCTTGCCTGCAACCTCTTTTTCACAGAAGAGATGTTGCGAGGTTTTCTCTGATGTATCGTTATTTTCATGGCAAGTGCTCTCCAATCTATGCCCCCCCCCGTCGCCAAACTTTCACAAGAAACACCCGTCCAGCAGAAAACACTATCACTAAATTCCCCCACTCTTTATATGTGCCTACACCTAAACGTAGATTCCATGAGCAAAGTTTCTTTCTTAGAACTGCACGCCTGTGGAATTATCTTCCGCTATTCTGCTTTCCCAGCTGACTACAGTATGGTTGTCTTCAAGTCTAACGTAAACAAGTTCTTGATGAGCCGTTCCATATAAGTTAACAAATTCACGGAATTTCCATTACTAACGGTTACTATATTGTCCAATTACTACTATACACTCTGTAACCCTTATACTCGAGTGGCATCTTGGCCTTAAAAGTTGTGATGCTTATGTAAAAAAGTATTAGAGCTGAAAAAGCATTCTAATTTATCTATCCTAGTTCAGGGAGAAATTGAACTTTCGTTTGTTTTTCAGAATTTTTGGAGGGGAAAAATAACTTTCAGTTCAAACTCTGTAAAAAAAAATAGCTTTCAGTTCAAACTCTGTAAACAAAAAAATAGCTTTCAGTTCAAACTCTGTAAAAAATAGCTTTCAGTTCAAACTCTATAAAAAAATAGCTTTCAGTTCAAACTCTGTAAAAAATAGCTTTCAGTTCAAACTCTGTAAAAAATATAGCTTTCAGTTCAAACTCTGTAAAAAAAAATTCGAATTTCTTCGTCCCAATTTCTCCCCGTTTCTCTGTTAAGATAAGCTTTTAAATTGAACTTTTTTTTGGCTGTCAAACTTCAATTTGAAGAGGTGTTTTTTGTTCCTCTCAATTCAGCTTGAAATAATATGTCTATCAAGCTTATGTTTGTAATATAATTGGAGTTTAATCAGTCACGCATCTGTTTGAAGTATTTAATTTTGATGCATTTAAAACCAAGTCTCCACATTTTCATCATAATCGTTCTAAGGTTCATCAGGTTTCAATTAAAGTGGATGCCTACAGTATTGGAGAAGCAGTACATCGAAACATACTTATGGGACTAAATTTCACTCCAGATCTTAAATGAAATCCACACATCCATTACATTGTCAAGCTCACCGGAAAAATGATTGGATCATTGTACACCTCTAAGCACGTATCTCACTTCCGATGCAATCCTCTTTCTGTAATAGAACTAAGCAGGTAAAAAGAAAACCCGCATGCTACTTCGTTTGACTATATCTAGAACATCACCAGTATGACATCCCAAAACATAAAAAACAGCCTGATCGTCGCAATCCACCGAGTATTGGCGCTTGTGGGAAAGTCATGCTCCCAGTTTCGAATCAGCATTGAGGCGTTGGTTGAAGCTGAAGGCGGCTACACACTCGAAGTAGCTGAATTGATTTTTTTTTAATTAAAATTTAAAAAAAAAAAAGCTCCCGTGTTATTTCTTTTAGAGGGAAAGTTGTATCGCTCTGCACAGTAAATGGTTCTATTCATGATTTCTTAGTTCGCGGTCCTGAATATGACCTTCAAATCTATCCGATGGTTAGGCCCCAGCTTGAGGGCTTTGGGGATAGTGGAGTCACCCCTTTTATTTCGATTGCTCCCAGGTCCACTCTGACCTCGAGTGGCCGTACCTGTTAGGGTCCCAACTATGTGTTAAATAGAAACTGACTTGAAAGAACCCCAAATATATTCTGTTAAAAACGTTTTCTTCAAAATCACTCGATTAGTCATTAAATAATCTGAGAAGGGTCGATATGCCGTAGAGCAAAAACAAAAGAAAAACAAAAAAAGTAAGTTGGCCGAACACACCAAGATTCACCTAAAATCATTGGCCGAAAACTTGTGAGAATAACGTCCACGATGTGAACAGTAGCCTGAATAATGAAAATAATACAAAAGATGTTGATGCTTAATAGATTTAAACAAGTTTGCAGATAAGACATGCTCTAGGTGTTGTATAATAAGGGGGCAGGCTGTGAAGAAATCGGAGAGGCAAGCCAAGAACGTGATGTGAGGGTCACGTTTCAAGCATGGCAACATGGAATGTTGGACACGAGCGTCACCTGAGCTAGTGACACACATAATTGGAATGCGGTGATGTTTCAAGGCCAAACAAACAAAAGGAAATTGGCCTACAATCGAAAACAACGGTTGTGGATTATTGGGACAATTATGCTTTGAATTAATCAAAAATAATAACATCAACAAATATTTTATGACCAGATCGGAATGCAGCTGACATTCGCAGCTGGGGCTAGAGAAACGTGACCGATGCCAATATAAACAAAGATGTTTTGGTTTTACAAAAAGAGTAGCCGGCCGACGCGGTGAGAAACAAGTCTGTCATCTGTCAACACCCCCGCCACGCCACCTATCTCTCCCAACACCTCTCTCCTCGCTAGTGGAGTCAGTGACAACCGACACCAAAGTGTAAAGAAAGATTGTTTAAAATAAACTCGAATTCTTTTGTAAACAGTCGAGTCTTTTAGTTGTCATTCCAAATATACACTCGTCGGTAAACTTGTCCGGCGACCATTTGTCCACGCAGTTATATATACTGAGTGCACTCAACGCAACACAGGTCCGAATTTGTATCCAGGCAGTGATTGAGGCTGAGAGTTAATACATTAAATAGATGCAATCTTTACTGTGATTTCTATATCTACTCTACAAAAACTGTGTATGATTTAAGATACAAATATATTTAAAAATACACACTATATACATAATATATAAATTTGGTATATCTTTGTGTATTGCAATTCATATTGACAACGTTTTTTTTTTCTATTTAGTTAAAATAAAAATACAACTTTATTATATATGGGTCGTGGAATTGCATTAATCTGCAGAAGATCTAACTAATTTACATATTCCTTTTCACATTCATTTTTATTAATTTCATATTAGTTTTTTTTTGTTTTTTTTTCGATTTTCAAATGAACTTATCTAAGTTGGTGCAAAAATAATGTCGTTTTTGACGTTGAAATTCAACAGATCATAAGTTCTTTCATAATAAACTTCATCAACCGAAATTAAAACAATTAAAATTGACACATTTTTGCCAAGGAGAAACAAGTGCATTCATCCCATTAGCATTGAAATCCGGAGTCCTGAAAGCGATTAAGTTATTGAATGCCGATTTGACATCATCTCAGGTTTTGAAGCATTTTTCACGCAGGAATGTTGTCGAGATAATTTTAAAAGTGATAATCGCTGGGGGATATGCCTGGTGAATATGGCGGATGAGACAGTCTTGTGGCTCAATTCATTCAGCTTCGTCAGGATCAGTAAAGCAACATGCGGGCGTGCGTTGTCATGGAGGAGAACTGGTCACTTCATATCGACCAATCTTGGGCACATACGTTTAGCTTCTGGTAGATTTCGTCAATATGTCGGCAGCACTTCTCATAATCGTTTCGCTCGTATTCAAGTAGATGTGATGGGTGAAACTGGTCACAGACCATCGAAAAGTCACCATGACCTTTATTTTGGTACAACTTCGGCTTCGGGAAGTATTGTAGAGCTCCTCTAACATGCAACCAATGTGCCAAAAGGTCGCCGGCTGTCGTACAGCATCCACTCCCATATCATACGTCACAATTCGCTCGAGAATTGCGTGGTATTTGTTGCGCAGAAGGAGCGTAGGAAACACCTTAAAACAGCAATTATTTATCATGGTTCAAGTCGGCCCCCGTTTTTCCAACTTTTTGACTTCCATCTGCATTAAATGACGAACAATTGTTGAGTGGTCGACCTTGAGTTTTACATCAACTTCTTGTGTGGTTTTTGAAGATCGGCTTCAATTAACGTTTTCAAATGTTCCTTATCAACTGGGATCATCTTCATCTTCGAGGCTCTCGTCACCATTGCAAAATTTATTGAGCCACAGTTGCGCCACACGTTCGTAAGTAATTCCTGAGCCAAACGCATCATTGATATCACGAGCTGTCTCTGGGTCTTTTTTTACTTAGTTTGAACTGGAACAAGAAAATCGTGCGGATTTAAATGTTGTCCATACTATCGAAAAGCCTGCAAAAAAATTAATGATGAGATTGAGAACGGTAAGGCATAACATGAGTCGATAGATCGAAAAACGTGTTTCAAAATGGCTGTATATATCACAAACTTAATAACTAGTACGTGTAATTATATTCATATGGGTATTCTACATAATTTATACTTGCGTAATATTTGCGTAAAACGGTTATAATAAACGCACACTTTTCTCTCTCTCTCTCTCTCTCTCTCTCTATATATATATATATATATATATATATATATATGTGTGTGTGTGTGTGTGTGTGTGTGTATGCATACACATATATATATGATTATTGCAACGTTTTGTCAGGCGAGTGCCGTTCCCTCAGACACTTAAAAACCCATGAGCCCAAAAATGACTTCCATCGCCAAAGGATCATTTGATTAGACAAATGCCTGAGGGAGTATATATACACAGATGATGTTACATAGTCTTAGCTAAGTATCTCTCTCAGTTCAAAATGTTGAGATCCAGCAACAATCAAGAGCAAGATAGCCAGCAACAATCTAAACTGCAGACCAGCTTAATGCGGGCACTGTTCTCCCGCTCTATGCATTTTTTTATATCAGGGATTTGCTTCTCCTAGAAAGGTTGCCTTTACAACAGCTTACGGTAGTCATCTTCACCCCAACACACACATGCATGTACCCAAACACATACGGTGCTAGTTGGCTGTTGAAGGTCTTGTTTTTAATCTTTCAGGGAGATTAGCCACCCTCCTCACCAAACAAGTGTGGTGGGGGAATCAGTTTAGTCGCCGGTGACCCGACCATGAGGCAGGCAGTACTGGGTTACATGGTAGCAGTAGCATATGACATTACAGGATATATATATATATATATATATATATATACTTGAGAAAAATGTTCTACAAAACTTTTGTCAGTTTTGGTCTACAAACATGAAACTTAATACCTTGGGTATTCGAATCCATGGGAAACATTATATTTTGATTTTCGTTCGGGAAAATCGGTGCAAAGGTGTGGATTTTTTTTAATGGAATTTCCAATGGAGAAGGTCGAACGACGGCATTACGAGTATACGTGCGTAACGTAATAGCTATTTGTTCATGTTTTAATTTGTAATCTTGCAGCAAATATGTCTTCATTGCTCAGGCATTAACGTCAAAGAAAATAGTACACTGTTAGTTAAACGTTTCGATTTCGATTCTCGGTGGAATCTCACGAGTCATTTTTATTAAACCTTTTTAAATCATTACTATATGTATGATGTAATATAATATAATAATAAAGATGAAATCTGCGTTTATTAAAATATCATGTTTTAGCGTATTTCACGACCGGGCAATGTCAGGCGAGCTGCTAGTATAAAAATAAAAGTGGAAAAGTTAACAGTTTTAATGATAGAGGAAACAATCACTCAATATATGCAGATGGGACAGGTGACACTTTCAGTTACGTGTAGTCTACAGTCTTTCTTTTAACAGAAAACTAGCCTTAGCACCCGGCGTTGTCCAGGTGTTTGGAATTGAGCAAAATAAAAAAAGAAGAAGAAAGTGAAGGAGACAAATAACGTGAACAAATCCGTGGTGCCCTTTCTGTTGTGCCCATCGCCAAACCAAGAATAACGTAGGTTTCAGTTAAGGCTAGACAATCGAAAAGAGGGAATAACTTTAGAAAATATCAGTAAAAAAAAACAAAAAAACAAAAAAAAAACGAACTCTCCCACACTGTCGAAAAGTGCCGAGGGTAGCGTAAAGGAATTAACATTTTCGGCCAATTTTTCGTATTTGTCGTTCATCACCCTGGAAAATCTCATCAGTATGCCCTGTATTTAAGAATTCAGGTGATCGTTCATCCTCCTCTCAGTACAGGCCAATAAGTCTCCTGTGCGTCATGAGTAAGTTGCTGGAATCTGTGTTAAATAGAGAAGTAATCAACCATCTCAGCAAAAATAACCTTCTTAGTGACACACAATATGGTTTCCGTGCTGCTAGATCTACAGCAGATGTGCTTACAGTAATATCTCATAGGATTAGCAAATCTCTCGACAGAGGCAACCTTTCTAGGGCAATTTCTCTTGACATATCTAAGGCCTTTGATAGGGTATGGCATAAAGGTTTACTTCACAAGATCTCCAGCTATGGTATAGCTGGAAATGTCTTCTCAATTATTAAATCATTTCTCTCTGATAGGTTCGTAAGAGTAGTAGTTGATGGGCAAAAATCAGAAGCTCACAGTATAAATGCTGGAGTCCCTCGGGGGTCCATCCTTGGCCCAACTCCTTTACTGATCTACATAATTGATCTTCCAAATCACATCCTTACATCATTCGTAGACATTTTTGCTGACGATACGACCATCTATGGTAGCACATCAAAGACAGTAAACGACCAAGTTCTCATTGATTCTCTCTCCTCTGATCCTGATAACGTTGTACAATGGGGAAAGGAGTGGCTGGTTACTTTTAATCCATCTAAAACCAAGCTTCAACCTTTACATCATCAACGTTCTGATCCCTATCTGGCATCAATTAAAATTAATGGCTCTCGTCTTGGGGAGGCCTCAAGTTTTGACAGGCTTCTGGGCTTGACCATTACTCCTGATCTGAAATGGAATACGTACATCAAATCTGTTGCCAAGGCCGCTGGAAAAATGGTCGGATCATTCTATCGATCCAGTAGATATCTCACTGTTGATGCAATTCTATATCTATATAAGAGTCAGCTACGTCCAAGGATGGAATACTGTTGCCACATATGGGCAGGAGCTGCTAGAAAAGACTTGCCCTGCCTTGATAGGGTTCAAAATAGATTTCGTGGCCTGGTGGGAGATGTCCTTTTCTCTTCGCTGCAACCTCTATCTCACAGAAGCGATGTTGCGAGTTTGTCTCTGCTTTATCGTTATTTTCATGGAAAGTGTTCGACTGAGCTTCAGTCTATGGCCCCCGTCGCCAAACTTTCACAAGAAACACTCGACTAGCTGAAAACACTATCAATAATTCCCCCCCACTCTTTATCTGTGCCTTAACCTAAACATAGATTCCATGATCAAAGCTTCTTTCTTAGAACTGCACGCCTGTGGAATTGTCTTCCGTTTTCCTTCTTTCCAGTTGTCTATAATATGGTTGTCTTCAAGTCCAACGTGAACAAGTTTCTGATGAGCCGTTCCACTTAAGTTAACAAATTTACCGAACCTCCATTACTATCGATTATTATATTGTCCTTTTGACTACTGTACACACTTTAACCATTATCCTTGAGTGGCCTATGTGGCTTGATAAGTGGTGACGCCTATGTAAAAAAAAAATTGACCTTTAAAATGATACATATCTCGTGATAATCCGTTGCCTCTGTCTAAAATATAAGACAGGCATACAGACATACAACTATACAGACATACAGACATACAACACTTTAAACAGATAGGCGAGATTTATATTATAGAAGAAGATGGCAACCCTATTGCGAATATATTTCAATCAAGAGATATTTTAGATTCTAACTGATAATTTTTGTTAAAATGTTTGAATCAATCTTTTACTTTAGTTAATAATTTAATCCCTTCATATATTTCCGCATTTTCAGTTCCTCGCAAATAAGTGTACGTATATTTCCCACATTGAGACCAGCCACACTAATTTGTCAGTCATCTCATACTGTATTTGTAAGAGTCTATGACAATTTTAAATGCCTGCAAAAAATCTGAAAACTCACTGATGGGATTTCGTATCTGTTAAATATATCCGGTGACCCAAGTGCAAGAGATATTTAAACAATTGCACATAAAACGATGTTTGGCATCTTAAAATATATATCGAGGTTGGAATATATAACATAGCGGCTGAATGTCGTACATTACATATATAAAAGCCAGGTACATCCAAGAATGGACCACTGTTGCCACATCTTGGAATGAGCTGCTCGAAAGGACATTTCCTGCGTTGATAAAGTTCATAATAGATGTATGGGGATGGCCATTGCTCTTCATTGCAACTTCTTTCTCACAGAAGACGTTTTGCAAGTATGTTTCTGTTCTATAGTTATTTTCAGGCAACTGCTCGTATGAGCTCCAATCTATGATCCCCCTCGACAAACTTTCATGAGAAACACTCGTCTAGCTGAAAACACTATCAATAATTTCCCCCACTCTTTATCTTTGTCTAAACCTAAACGTAGATTCCATGAACAATGTTTCTCTCTTAGAACTGCACGCTTGGGAACTGTCTTCCGTTTGCCTGCGTTCCAGCTGACTACACTATGGTTGTCCAACGTAAACAAGTTCTTGAGGATGCCGTTCAACTTACGTTAACAATTTTACTAATTTTGCATTACTAACGATTACCATATTGTCCAATTGACTACTGTACACTCTTTACTTCTTATCGTCGAGTTGCTTCTGGGTCATGATAAGATATATGCTTATGTAAAAAATAAATCAGTCGGATGACACCTCCTCGACTTCAAGAAATTGACAAGACCACTGAAAAAGAGATCATTTTTTTAATGGTAAATTGCATTATACCAATACAACTCTGCAAAATAAAATTTGACCTTGTGTCATACATTATTAATTTAATGATTTTTTATTTAAACTTCAAAATATTGAAGGAACCTCGTAAGTGTATGGTTTGTCATTTTATTGAACGGACGAGAGAGACAGAGAGAAAGTGAGAGCGAGAGAGAGAGAGAGAGAGAGAGAGTGAGAGAAAGAGGGAACAGTTCAATTTTATATAATGGATATATGCGGTAGAAATTGAAAATCAGCGAGTACAGGTTTTACGATGACTTTCAAAACTTAAGTAGTTTGTTTTTGAAAAGAGAAACTCGCGAATATCGAAACGAAAGATGAATATCGATTACAAGTCTAGTAAAACTCAACAGTCAAAAAGAGGTTATGAAAAAATTGCCC
>NC_136519.1:85953773-86003773 GCF_053919585.1 Euprymna scolopes | reverse complement strand
GGATTGAAAAAGATGGACGATTCTACCGAATTTTATGACAATAATAGTATTTGAAGTGTTACAATATCGTTTGTCCTTATATACTCCCGACTTAATTCTGGTCTCCTTGCTAAAAATATGTCTCTGATATAATGTTTACTTCATATGTTTACTTTATGACAATTAAATACTTCAAGAGTATCTCCATCAATCGTCGACTATAATTACTGCAAAAATAGCTAAAGAACGTTTTCAATTTTTTTCTTTCGTCTCATCTTCAAAGGAAAATAATTTGACATTTCATTTTTCCGATTTCCTGACATCGTCTCGGATAATTCTTTTTCTTACATCTTCGAACTTGAAAGACGATCAAGAATTTTTTGAAAAGAAAAAAAAAAGCTAAAATAAAATAACAGTAAAAAAAATCGTTTTAAAATTAAGTCGTTAAAACTTGTAAAATAATTTTATAATGTTTTCAACTTGAGAGTTATAAGTTTTGTTTTTTAAATATCTCTAGAAGGAGACAAATATCTTTTAGCTTTCGCTGTTGAAACAGAAAGTCTATAATATACAGTACGATGTCTGCTGTGGCTTTTTTTGCATTCTCGTCAGTAATAGCGGGGGAAAAATGCTAGACATGATCCGGTTACAGTAGAGAACTAAAAGCAATCATAATGATCTGGTTTGCTCGACGGATTGTTTTTATAAAATAAAGGTGTGAACCTATTGTGTTATACAGAAAGAATATGAGTAGATAGTCAGGGACCCGAACCTTGAATTAAACACTAAGGAGGCTGTCCTATCAGCAGGTGCAAAGTACTGGGGCTGCTGTATTTCCATTTTGGTGAATGGATTCTGGACCATGCAGTAGCTTCTGGTGGGGCCCCACGATGCCATATTAGTGGGTAATTGTTATCATGTTCTACAATAAAAATCCTTCGTTTCTTTATCTCTCTCAGTTTCCCCTCTCTGTCCTGTTGTAATCAAATCTGACGACCTAGTCCACAGATTCCAAAATTCCATCATGACAGGTTTCAAGAAAAAATATACGATTAAATCCGGTTCTCCAACTTCCAACGCCTGTGGAATTGTCTTCCGTTTTCCTGCTTTCCAGCTGACTACAATATGGTTGTCTTCAAGCTGTAGAGTGTGTTAGCCGCCGTGGCACTGAGATATAGTTCCATATAATTACTGGTTTAAATGTGTAATGGCGGCAACACATTCCTGCGTGTACCATGGCTGCCATTTCGGTTTTTGTCCGACTTTCTTGGAGGGCATGTAGCTTGCTATGCCGATGGTTAACCAGTTTATTATGTCAGATAACAATCGCCATAAGTCGAGGAGAGATACTTTAACTTGCTCTTGGCTTGCGAAACAGGCAGGACACCATAACAAAGAAAAAACACTATATATTTACACATAAAACTTGTCAATCAATCTGTCTCACAGAAGAGATGTTGCGAGTTTGTTTCTATTCTATCGTTATTTTCATGGCAAGTGCTCGATTGAGCTTCAATCTATGGCCCCCCGCCAAACTTTCACAAGAAACACCCGTCCAGTAGAAAACACTATCACTAATTTCCCCCACTCTTCATCTGTGTCTAAACCTAAACGTAGATTCCATGAGCAAAGCTTCTTTCTTAGAACTGCAGGTCTGTGGAACTGTCTTCCGTTTTCCTGCTTTCCAGCTGATTACAATATGGTTGTCTGCAAGTCCAATGTAAACAAGTTCTTGATGAGCCGTTAAAATTAAGTTAACAAATTTGCCGAATTTCCACTACTAACGATTACTATATTGTCCAATTGACTACTGTACTGTTGATTACATAACCTTTATCCTCGACTAGTATCTGGGCCTTGATAAGTGGTTATGTCTATGTAAAAAAAATAACATATGCATAGCAAATGTATTTTGAGTTTAATTTATACGTCCTCGTTATTTTCGCTTCCATTAAATCTATTACTCCTCCCATTCCGTGTTCGCATTTCTGACAGAGGGGGAATAAGTGATGTTTTTGTGTGAAAGTCCAAGTATCAAATACTTAACGGTAGCAAGATTTTGATCTCTCAGCCAGATCTTGGCTATTTTCTGCAACAATTTCAATATAAAACGAAAATTATTGCTGTAAATTTTGGTGTGCAAGAATTTTTTTAATGGCCCTAACACAAGTGAAACCTTGCTTTAGAACTGATATATGTTGTATATAATTTGCGGTAGAATGAAAATATGCGTAACTGGCAATGTTGCGTAAAGGGCTCGCTCGATCCACCGTACAATATATTCAAATTTCTAAACGTCACTGATATCTTAAGACTATATCAATCATACTAGTCATTATAGGAGCAACCGGGCTAATGAAAAAGTATTTAAAAAACTGGCGAATATACCCGATAAATCAAGTGCAAGAGAAATACAAACAATAGCACTTAAAGGGATGGTTAGAATCTTAAAAATACATCTCTCGGTTGGAGCAAATAAACTAATGGGAGAATGTTTGGCATCCGGTAGAATGCCCCATCCTCAGCACATGCATGTAAAGTTTGAGGATATTCTTGCTCACAATAATCAGGGTCCTGGATATGACCTTAAACTATATCCGATAGTGAGGCCCCAGCTTGCGGACTTGAGGAGTGTGGAGCCACCCTTTAATTGCAATTGCTCCCAGGTCCACTCTTAGCCGGAGTGGTAGTACCTGTTAGGGTCCCAACTATGGGTTAAATAGAAACGGACTTGAAAAAAACAAAACAAATATATTCTATTTATGAAATTATTCTTCAAAATCACTGGATTCGGCATTAAATATATCCTGAAAAGCGTTGATATGCCGTAAAAAAAAACAATAACAAACCAATGCAATACTACTGCAAATAACTTGCCTGAGAATCTACTATAGATTACCTTTCATGGCATTTAATGAACAAACAGGATAGATATGCCATTAAAAAGCAACCAACCATCGTTTGATCTTTTGTTTAGCTTTTTTTACTTGGATAGTTTTGGAGTGCTTTTGTTATCTATAGAGTGTTCAATAATTAACGTTACAAACGTTTTTTCCCATATTTATTAAATAATTTAAACAGTACAGGTCACCTAAACGTAAATATATACAATAAAACTTTTTAATTCAATTTTCACCGCAAACAAGGCATAGATTGATGTAGGGGGCTACTATCGGGGGCATAAGTTGCAGGGGTGTTATGAAGGGAGTTCAGCAGCAAATTGTCTGTTCACATTACATTTGAACTTCTGCATGTCAGTAAAGTTGGGAAAGCAGAATCCCGAAAGTAAGTTCCAAAGTCCAGCAGTTCTGGGGAAGAAACTATTGGGGTGGAAGGCTTTCTTACACCTAGGCATCTCTACTGTGTCGGGGTGGGATTTAGCTGTTTGTCGGGTTTGCATTTACATCGACGGGGGTACCAATGCTTGTAGTTCATCAGAGAATTCACCATTAAACTACTTGTAGAACAGGCAGAGGGATGCACCATCTTGTCGATGGGATAAAGGCTGAAGCTTAGATGACAGTTCAAGACCTATCAATTACCGACGCTTTTTTTTTTAACCCTGTCCAGGAGGGAGAGACTAGTATCAGATGCACCGGCCCAAATTTGACAATAGTAATCCATACACTAGGCGAATAATACAAAGTTGTAACGGTAAATATATAACACCCTGTATGCCCGCTCTTTGAACGACTGCCGTATTTATTAATATGACCGTGGCATTTTGTGTTTCTTTTTTTCTTTTTATTTTCTCATTCAGGCTGTATTGATCTTAGAATTGCCTATGGCCGATGGCGAACCATTGTTTACAGTTTGCCTTAAACATAAAAATAATAAACAGATATGTTATTTTACAAAGAGTCACCTTATCAAGGCCCGAAGACCGTTCGAAAATGACGGTTAATAAGCGTACAATATCAATTAGATAATATCGTAGTAATCGTTAATAGTGGACATTTGGAAAATTGGACTACGTAAGCGGACGGCTCATCAAGAATTTGTTTACGTTGGACTTGAAACGGCAGTATTGTTGTCAGCTGGAAAGCAGGGAAAAGGTAGACAGTTCCAAAGGCGTACAGTTCTAAGAAAGAAGATTTGTTCATGGAATCTATGATTAAGTTTAGGCACAGATAAAGAGTGGGGAAAATTATTGATAGCGGTTCAAAGTAGACAAGTGTTTTTTTTTTTAATGAAAGTTTGTCAAGATCGGCGCTCACACGAGCACTTGCAAGGAAAATAATGATAAAGTAGTGACAGGCTCGTAGTGTCACTTCTATGAGAAAAAAGGCTGCAGGAAAGAGAAAAAGGCGTCCCCAACTAGGCTATGAAATCTTGTTTGAACTCTGTCAAGGCAGGTGTTTCTAGCAGCTACCGCTCAGATGTTGCCCTAGTTCTCTATCCTTCGACGTATTTGACTCTTATGCCGGTTGCGAACGGAATCAGCAGTGGATTATATGGAGACAGACAGAAATATAACCGTTTGTATATAAGATTATTACAATTTATAATAATAATAATAATAATAATAATAATGATAATAATAATGATAATAATAATGATAATAATAATTCTGATTTCGTTTATGAACGTCTCTCTGGAAAGGGATTAGATTCAAAAGGGAGCTTCAAAGATCAAGGCTTTTTAAAAAGATGTTGGTGGTACCTATAATTGCAGAGGTATGAACGCCGCCTAAAACATCGGGGATTTGTAACTTTTTTCTACTTAATACTACTCCTAGTGTACCAACTACAACCGGGATTATTTGCGTTTTACTCCAGTTTATACGGGTTATCTCCAAGGCAAATGGAGCATAATTGCTCCACTTCTCGTTCTCCTTCTCTCTCACAGTCATGTCTAAGCGTACTGGAAAGTCTACATCTGCCAGATTTTTTTAGATTTCGTCAATGACAACTAAATCCGGACGATTATGTTCCAATTGCTTGGTTGTTATGACACTTTTGTCCCACCATACCTCTACCTTGCCATCCTCACTTGTTCTCACTTCATTTTCCAGTAAACTTCACCCTAACCTTCTCACCCCCTCAATATATCCGGAGTCCCATGCGATCATGTCCTTTTCGATACTCTCTCTGGGCCAGTTCACTACACGCTGCAGCAACTTCCTCTCCTAAAATCACATTTTTGAACAATCGTGGCCCTAATACCTGCTCTTGTGCTGCACAAACAAAAGCTTCAGTACTCTTAGCCATATACCCAGCTCTAAGCCATTACCATGATCTTTCATCAGCCTCTTCTGCTATATCCTGGAAGAACCTTCAATGCATTTTCTTCCTAGCCAGTTTCTCTGCCCGTTCTCTATCCATACGTTTCACATAATCAGTCTTGCTCTCACATACCTCCAGTTCATTGGCCACAATCTTAAGCATCCGCTGCTCACTTCTAACCCTAACCCGCTCCTTCGACGACTTCTCCTCGGTTCTAACAGTCTTTTACACTTTTCAATCCTCCGCCATCATATTTCCTCTTTTGATACAGCCTTGCTTTTTTTTTTACATGGGTGTCACCACTTATCAAGGCCCAGAGGCCACTCAAGGATAAGGGTTAATAGGTATAAATTAGTCATTGTGATTTTAGCATAGTAAACAGTGGGAATTTTGTAACTTGGATTACTTAGGGGGACGATTCAATTAGAACTTGTTCACATTGGACTTTTTCTTTTTTTTTTCATAGGTATCACCACATTATCAAGGCCAAGAGGCCACTCAAGGATAAGGGTTAAAGAGTGTAAAGTGGAAATTGGACAATATAATAATCATTAGTAATGAAAATTTGTTAAATTTGATAACTTATATGGAACGGCTCATCAAGAACTTATTTACGTTAGACTTGAAGACAACCATATTTTAGTCAGCCGGAAAGCAGGAAAACGGAAGACAATTCCACAGGTGTACAGTTCTAATAAAAAAGCTTTGTTCATGGAATCTACGTTTAGGTTTAGGCACAGATAAAGAGTGGGGGGAATTATTGATAGTGTTTACAGCTAGACGAGTGTTTCTTGTGAAAGTTTTGCGAGGGGGGACCATAGATTGAAGCTCAGTCGAACACTTTCCATAAAAATAACGATACATCAGAGACAAACTCGCAACATCTCTTCTGTGAGATAGAGGTTGCAAGGAAGAGAAAAGGACATCTCCTACGAGGCTACGAAGTCTATTTTGAACTCTATCAAGGCAGGACAAGTCCTTTCTAGCAGCTCCTGCCCATATGTGGCAACAGTATTCCATCCTTGGACGTACCTGGCTCTTATATACGCTACTTTAAATGTCAAATATACCAAACATAATAATAATAATAATAATAATAATAATAATAATTATTATTATTATTATTATTATTATTATTATTATTATTAAAACAGATTTTTTTTAAAGAAATTTTGCATTTTAAAATGTTTTTTCATTTCATTTACAAGGAAGATAATTCTTCCTCAATGTTTTCTCGAATTGCTTTACAGACGAATTCTTCATGTGTCTGTAGAATAACAAAACATGTACTAATTTTATTTTTAAATTTCAATTGTTTTAGTAAGTTTACAACATAGAAAGATATAATAAATACAAAATAGAACCGCTGTCATGTTCTTCCTAAAGAATAAACACCTCGTTTTTTTTATTTTGTTTTTTTAAGCCAAGCGATTTCCAATTTAACACACAGCTCTTCTGATACGCTTGTAAAAGTATTTAACATTAACTCATAACTGAAAATGTGCTTTTGTGCCATCGTTTATTTTATTTTTCATACCTTTGAAAGTTCATCAATACAGCATTGCGCTCATAACTTTCGTTACGGGGAAATATGATTTTTTTTTTTATTATTTCTGCTAAACCGTTGAACTCCGTGTGATAATTATGGTTTCTTTTAAGTTACAAATATACATTAAAATGATTTGATAATTTTGGAATTTCTGTTTTACTGTGTTTCATTTTTATTGCTGATATTTTTATATGTACGCACTTCTTCTTCATCTTCTTCTTCTTCTTCTTCTTATTATTATTATTAATGAAATTATATAAAGAGATTGCTTTTAAAAGTATAGAGTTTTGATATTTTTTTTAATTTCAAATATAAGGGAGATAATTCGCATATGACGCATTACATTAATGCCTTCTAAAATTTCTATGGAGTTCATTTTTTTTTAAATCATATTCAGCAAATTGACAAGTTGATTAGTGTATTCTTCAGACTTCAAAGGAGGTTAAAATGTGAATCTTGGGGTTACTTTCGGCAGCAGCGTAATTCTCACTTCTAAATGTTTGTTTTTTACACTTAACATTCAAAAAAACTTATTCCATCTAACATTTATCGTATCCAAGTGTGTGATCTTGACGTATTTTTGGTTCATTGCATCAAAAAGTTTTAAAACTAGTCTTCAGAGATTTCTATTAAAATTAAAATGATATATCTCTATTATTATATCAATGTCGCTTTGTGCGTGTGAGAGTTCCTTCCTCCAAGATTCCACAACAGCTAAGCATATCAGTTGAAAATTCCACACAAAATAATTTATATGTCTGGCAGTGTTCTTAGATACGTTTCATAGAGGAATTCACCCGATAATTATCATAAATCGAAAAAATCCGATTCTAAAAATAGTATTTCTTTCTTTCTTATAGAAAATGTAATGCTTACAGGACAATAATTTACATTGCACCGGTCAAGGGAGATAATTTTTTGCAAATCAAGGGAGATAATTCTCAGCAAATAAAAGAATCCAATTCTCAGTAAACGGTTCCATCTCACAACGATTGTCATCTGGAGAGGTCGCTCAAAGTTTGAGCATTCGACTAAAAATCCAACGGTTTCTTGTTCAAGTACGAGTGTACCTCACTATTTTATTTAATTTTTTCTCACTACCGATTTCAATTTAAAATAAAAGCAGACGTAATATAATATAAAATAATTGCAAATCATTTCTTTGTTTGCATATTTTAAAACTAAGAATTAATCAGAAGTGCCTTTTCCAGGGCATTCATCGTCAGACCAAAATATTATTTGTCGTGATATTGTAGACAACCACAAACGAAATTTGATTAGCGACATTATTATTAGTATTTTTTAAACTTTTGAAATATTTATTTATTGATTTTAAGGAATTAGTCAACCGGGCAGATTAGTCAAGTTAGTGGTTCTATTTATTACTTTCCAAACTCATTACAATAATATCAGATTTATTTTTAAACTTCAGAAACAGTAGTTCTGTCTTAAGCCAACGCAATAATTGCATTTATTTATTAGCCTTACCTTGTGTCCATTCATCTTTTTGATCCCACGTCTAGCAAATGATGAAATCTCCCGTCGATTTCGACGGATGAGCTTCCGCCACAACAACAAAATTGCTCAGAAATCCACAGAGATAATTTATTTAAAGTGTAGAACGCTTTGTGTAGAACAATCAACACTTTTTGGCATGACTGCTAACCTTTGTCGGTGCAGACGAATGTCTAGGGGGCAGAATATACAGTAAACCGCGGGTTTGAACATCAGAGTCTCCGTCTCCTAGATACATGTCTTACCAATTTACATACAGCGCCTAGTCTTCGCAAATGGTCACCCATCTGGTACTGACCGGACTCAACGTTGCTTAACTTCGGTGATCTGGCGAGAACCATTGTGCAAACCTGATTGTGTCGCGCGTCTAGTACATATAAATGGACATAAGTGGTGTTCCCGCTCGCCGCTCTGCGGAAAGCTAATAACAAATTAATCTGACGCTGCTGCGAGGTGACAGAAATTTCGGAAACTACGAAAGATAAGTGATAGTTAATAACAGGAACATTTTTATTTCATGACAAATCCGAGGCAGATTGATAACTGAGAAACTGCCAATAATCGTGAGCGATTCTTCTTAGAATTATCACACAACCCAAAGGCGTTTTTTTTTTATCACAAGATAACGGATTAATATGATAAACAGTCACAAAATTGCCTATCCCTTTCCTGGATTTTTTTATTTATGATATTTCCTTTTATTCAGGCAAGGAATAAATATAAATGTAGACACACACACTCTCTCTCTCTCTCTCTCATATATATATATATATATATATATATATATATATATATATATATAAATTACAATAAGTTTACCAAGGTAATCAAAATGGTAAACTTAAAATATATTATAAATATTAAAGACTTAATATTTACAAGTAATCACAACCAGAAGTAAAAGCTCAATAAAACCGAAAAGGAAATAGAGCTTATAATATGAACAAATGATTAATAAAATATGTTAAAAGACAGCTTGAAAAAGAGTTAAAAACATATATAATTTCTCATATATATATATATATATATATATATATATATATATATATATATATATATATGGACTACTTTGTTTGGTCATACGTCAAGAACATCACAAACATGGCCTCCTAAAACACCAAAGCCAGTCTCATCGCCGCCATCCGCCGAGTATTCGCCGAGCTCCCGCAAGCGCTTGTAGAAAAGACATGCTTACAGTTCCACGTCCTTATAAAGGCACTGATTGAGGCTGAAGTCGGCTTCATTTTTATATTATGTAATGATGGGAATGGGCTTATTTAGGTGTGTTCTTTAAATTATTTAGCTATGTGTTTCTTTTATTTACCTGTCTTTTTAAACTCTTTTTCTCAGGCCCGTACTCGTCTAGTTAATGTCTATTTTAACGGCGTACTCATCTTATATCTGACTCTGTGGGTGTGTGTGTGTGTGTGTGTGTGTGTGTGTGTGTGTGTCAGAACGTAAAATACAAATATACATAACGATATGCCTGCCTTCTGCTGGTACCTACTTCTGCAAGGATTTGCCACTGTCTTTGTAAAGCTGGTTCTGTTACAACAATGACGCATGCAATAAATGAGACCTAGATGAATTTTTGTTTCATATATATTTTAATTCACTTCCCAGGAATTTCTTCATAGTAGACTGGACTGAATGGCACTCTTTTGCTTGTGATTCCATTTGGAAAACGTCGCCTCCATATGGGAATACTTTTTCTAAATACATCTCATCTCTTTAATATGCTGCACACACCTCCTCTAAAATTAACTGTTACTCAAAACTAGTACTTCATTTACATACCTTCCGGTGCAAGTTGATCGGTCGCAGAATTTGATTTATGTCACAGCATGAATCTTTGGCACTTCTGCGCCAACAATGCTCACTCCTCATCGTTTCCCACAATTCAACTTTGTTATTCCGCGATATATATATATATATATATATATATATATATATATATACAGATAGACAGACTAACAGCTAGCTAGATAGATAGATAGATGAATTATACTTTCCAACTGGCGTTGTTTGGTGATTAGACAACACATTGAATAGATAATAGCTGTACTACATAATCAAGTCACCCGAGTCGATTGTTTTCGATATATTTTTTAAATAATGGTTTAGTATTCTTTTCTTTAGGGTGACAAATTTATCATTTTACCCTTTATATATATATATATATATATATATATATATATATATATATATATGTATATATATATATATATAAACATATAAAATATACAACCACATTACATCCCACACCCACCACGCGTGACTTCGTTACGGCTGTGACATCTCATGCGTCCATCGTCTCGTATGTGTTCTCGAAATCAGCCAGGTCTCTAACGTGATCGGATTTATCGAAACGATGTCTCATTTTTTCGTCTTCTTTTACCTGAATCTGGCGTTATTTCGCACAGGGCTCGGTATTTGCATATAGACATCTGCGCTACGTAAGAAAATCACAGTAATTCTTATTGGGTAGTGGTTTAATGACGACGTAAATGTAGACAACACGCGTCTCTCGGCGGGAAGACTCTCAATAAATCGTAGCACAGAAGCATATGTTTATATTACGATTTTGCTTTATTGCGTCGTTTACCAGTGCGGTTTCTAATGACGTCATGTGTCAGAATCTGGCCTAATTGTTTAAAGGGGAAACTTGGTATTATCTGGGAGGTTTTTGTTGTTTTAATTTCTATTCGTATTTTTCAGCATACGTAGAGTTCTAATGATTAAATCCCCTTTCTTTCATATGTCTTCTTGTTTACTACTTCTATCTATCTATCTATCTATCTATATATCTATCTATCTATCTTGTCAGGCTCTTTGCCTGAGCCAATGTTTTTTTTCTTCAGATTTCACTGTCTCACATCTGCTGCCTCAGATATTCAGGACCACAGTTGGCGCCATGTGTAATTTGCTGCATGCACGTCCATAGCAATACATACTTTATTTCTCACACGCTCCTGCTTGCTCCTCTTGCAGTGACCAGCAAATTTCAGCTGTTGCTTCCTGATGGTAGCAGATATGGTTGATAAATGTACTTAAAGTTGCTACTTCCTGGGATGTTTTTTCCAAAATATATTTAACAATGTTCGTAGCATACGAGTGCACGTGCGGTCTAGCTTTCGTTTTAATCGTTTGGTGATTAAAAAGAATCACTAAAAGAAAACAACTATACTTTTTTCGAAATGCCAGTTTTCATATATCACTATAAAATTGCAATGTTTTGGCACTTGCTTGTGTAGAAGAATTATTCAATCTCTAAGAGCGCAGATAGAATGAAATCTGTTTGGTAACTCTGAGATTTATGGAACTAAACCCAGGAAACATCTGCTTTCGTTTCCTAATACAATTTAAATGTTCTGTTCAAAATAGTTTTCTATTTTATTGGTTGTCTGCTCGGAAAATTTGCCATGCAAAGCTATAACAATGTTTTCCTTTTTAATTAAATCACTTTTCCGTAATAGACGTCATGTTTGCATTGTTCACGCCATGTTTTAATAAGATATATGGATATCTTTCAAGCGAGTTATAAATGTTTTTTAGAACCCCTTACGTCCTCTGCCGCCATGATCCATTGGATACGACAAAATGTCGACATTGTAAATTTCAGTCTCTCTTTGCTGATTTAATTGAAACTTGTTTCGTTTTGTTTTTTTGCTTTTGTTTTTCTTTATGTTTACTGTTCTAGTTATTAATTCCAAACTTTGTTGGCTTCAGCTGTTTAATACAGATTGTTAAAATTTGTTTAACACAAAAATCATGTTTTCACTAACTGTTTCTCCCATGATACCATTTTAAATAAAGTTATTTTAAATATAGCTATTTTAAATTAAGCTATTTAATCTAAATCTAGTTTAAATTAAGCTATTTAAAATAATACTAACTAAAATGAAGCTATTCTAAATTAAGTTATTTAAATTACACTGTTTTTAATTAGCTCTTTTAAATAAAGCCTTTTTAAGTGAAGCTATTTAAACTTAGGTTTTTTAAAAGTAAGGTATTTTAAGGTACGCTATTTAAAATAGAGCTATTTTAAAGCAATCTTATTTAAATTAAGCTATTTAAAAATAATCCGTTTTAAATTATTTTAAATGTTTTTTATCTAAAATGAATTCATTTAAAATTAATCCATTTTAAATATACCTATTTTTAAGCTATTTCAAGCTAGTCTATGAGAACAAGAATATGCTAAAACCATCATTGTCGGATTTCTACAGCTGGTGTGTGTAAATTTGTCTCCATTAACTCCGAAAGTGGTGGGTTGATTTTGCGAATTTAACAAAAGTATACTTTATGTGTTTCAGAGTGTTCTTAAAGAGGTTTTGTATCCAGATATCTCCCATAAGTACCGAAAATCGATTATCGAATAAATAGGATTAATTAAGGAATAGTCCGGTTTGGACAAAGTTAAGAGGTTTCTTCAGCCTAAAAGATTTTAGACACCACCAGAAAGTCTCGGTGTATAATATCAACAGTAAATTCTTAAACATGACAGGTGGGTTCGAAATAAGTGTTCATGTTTAAGTTGTATATATATAAGCATATATATAAGCATGTATATACATTTTTATAAGCATATATATAAGCATATATATATAAGCATATATATAAGAATATATATAAATCATATATATATAAGCATATATAAGCATATATATAATCATATATATAAGCATATATATATAAGCATATATATAAGAATATATATAAATCATATATATAAGCATATATATAAGCATATATATACTAATATATATAAGCATATATATAAGCATATATAAGGATATATATATATAAGCATATATATAAACATATACATATAAGCATATATATAAGCATATATATAAGCATATATATATAAGCATAAATATAAGCATATATATATAAGCATACATACAAGCATATATATATAAGCATATATACACATATATATATACATATATATATATATATATATATATTTATATATATATATATATATATATATATATATATATATGAGAAATATTTACGGCACTGATCCGGAGCCAAATGGTGACAGCGTCCGACTGTCAATGCGACGGCTGTAGGTTCAATCCACGGAAATCCATGGGGAAAGGTGTTTGTCTAGCCGCACTGATGAGTTGTGATACAGAGAAACAGTAATGTATGTAGATGACAATAAATCTCGCCTGTCTGTTAAAATGTATGTATGTCTCGCAATAACTTTTGACAAAGGCGACGGATTTTCCCGAGATCGGTATCTTTTTAAGCTCGATCTTTCGGGCGAAAAATATTAAAACAATGGCTAAAAAATAATTACTTTACCGTCAACTGGGCACTTTTCTATAGGGAGGCGGTCGCTTTTTTCGCCGATATGCTCAAAAGTCATCCCCTCTTTTCGATTGATAACCCTATGTTACTTCCGGTTTTGCGATGGGCGTAACTGCAGAGACGTCAAGATTTTTTTTCACATCTGTTTTCCTCGTTCGCGGTACGGGTTCGAGACTCCCTGCCTGCCTACTACCACTTTTTTTTGTTTTGCTCAACACACACTTCCAAACAAATGTAGAGGAATATTTATCGTCGACAGGAAGTCATGTTAAAATAAATGTCCTTCTTTGTGCACCAATGTAGGTCCCTGAGTAAAGCAGGCAATATATCGGTATTATTAAAAAATATGCTATTTCAATGATTTTTATGACAATGCAATTTTAAGAATTGTGTAACATTTGTTGTTCGTCATTCAATCCCAGGCAACAACAGATCTCCCTGCTAGTCTTATAAAACTATACAATATTCCCTACTAACTTTCATATTGAACGTTCTTTAAAATGCAAAATTCAAGTAGCAATGTTTTATTGTGCTCTAAGCACAGGCATTCATTTCGAATTCACCCATTGTCTTATCAAAGAAATTGTTGTTGACTTAAACACAAGCCACTTCTAACTGCTTGATGAGAACAATTTTCAAATACACTTGTGGTGTTAGGTTGTATAAGGATGTAAACTTTGGTACAAACTTGAATTCCTTTTAATGATATTTTTTTCTATTAGTGAAATACATTTGTGTAACACTAGGAGTTAAACCCGGCTTTGCTCGGGCCTATGTACTGCTCCTAACTTTATGTGCATATGTATATATATATATATATATATATATATATATATATATATATATATATATATATATATGAAAAAAGTTTGACCTATTTACAGGTAACATATATCTAAAATTTCAAGTCAAACATGTGTTAAGTGTCAGTTTTACTAATTGAGAACTGCTTTAGAGATTCACCGCTCACCAATTTTGACGAAATTTCAAAATATGTTTACAGTTAATACTTCTTTACTTCTCAGCTATATTTTGAAAAAAAAATCAATTTTCGTCCAGTAAAACAAAATTACTGGTGTTAAAAAGTTCTCAAAATATATAAGGAGCGGAGTAACGTTTTTTTTTTCTGATTGGCTGTTGGTTACCATAGCAACCAAATATGTTTGTCCTCCTTGCAATGATTAATTCGTTACGCGCCCGTTTTATTTTCTCTTTCTCTACGATTACGTCGATTCAGCTACTACTGTCACTAATAATTCACCGCTGTCCCGATCTGTCGCTTAGCTGTACTATCGCTGATAATTAACGGTCGCTGTTCAAAATCGCTAACCGACCATTCGCCTTGGCTCTCTGGCCAAAACTGACTGCTGACTATTTATTTACTTTATTACGTCTTTTATTTGATTTTATTTTTTAGTCAATTTAAGTTGATGATAATATTTTTTCATGGATTATTGATAAAGCAAATCCTGGAAAAAAAATCGTTGAATTACATAGAAAAATGCGAGCAGGAAAAGTAGCATGTTTAAGATTTAAACATGGAACAATAACTTACAATAATGCAGTATTAAGAATTGAGTATAAAATGTTAAATTGAATGTTATTGAAATTCTTAATGCTGCAATATTTTAAGTTATACGTTTATTATATTTTTACTAGAAGTTTTTTTTCTTTCAAGTTTTAACAAATAGTCCTTTTACTTTTCTAGCTTTAATACTAACCACATTACTTTTCATGCTCACATTTTTCTGTGTAATCTAGTATACACTTGTGAGCAAAAAAAATAAAAAAATGGGCCAAAGAATTTTTACACATTTTATTGCACTAAAAGCTATAGTTAACAAAAAACAATTGAACAAGGAAACTTAAACGAGGCTAATAGCACAGAACAAGACTTTTACTTTAACAAATGCTTAGTATTGGAATCGCATTCCCTTGTGATTTCTTTAAAAAATCAATCCTTTTAGACATGCTCTCAACCAAAGTGGAACACTGTGAATAAAAGATGCTATTCCATTCGCTTTGCACAGCTTCCCAGAGTTTGTCAGTGTTCGAAAAAGTTCTTCCAGCCAATACACGAGATATTATGGACCAAATATTCTTGATTGGGTTTAAATCGGAGCTTTGCACTGCCCAAAACATTACATCAATTGAATTATCAGAAAACACTTTTTATGACATTAGCAGTGTACGCAGATACATTACCATGTTGAAAAATAATGTTCTGGGATATTCCCAGTTTCTGGATACTTGGTAACAATCCTTTTTTCTAATATTCGAATGTATTCCTTTGCATTGATTGACTTCTCACATCTAATAAATTCCCCAACTCCTGCCGCAGTAAAAGTTCTCCATACCATTATCCCTCAGTTCCCGTGTTTAACTGTCGTTTTTATGCAACTTGCCGAAAATCTTTCTCAGTTCTTCAAATGCACAGTTCGGGAGCATCGGGAGCATCACTAACAAGACAGAATCTTGATTAATCTAACCAAAAAACATTCCTGAACCAGTCTATATCTTTCTTGCCATAACATGACAAAAATCTCTTTCTATCATTTATGTTCTTAGATAAAAATGGCTTCTTTGCACACCTTTTAGAAGAAAATCGCTTTTCTTTCATTCGTCTAGATGTTGTACATCTAGAAAGAGAATTTCCAGCCCATGTTTTGAATTCTTTGCGATGGCCAACGTAAGCTTTCTTTCGATCCGCCAAAACAGTTAATTTGGTCGTCCTTCAAAGTGGTGCTCTAGAGCGACCAGATCCAGATTTCCTTTTATAACGAACGTTCGACTTCGAACCTTTGATCAATTCGCTTCACTACAGAAAGAGATTTTTTTCACTTCTTCATTTCTTAAAATATTAAAAATCTGCTTTTAACTCATTTTTGACCGCCTTAATCCTACAATTCGTTTGTTTTATTTCCTCGCCTAGATGTGGTCTTATCATTTTTAGGATTAATTTTTTTTCACTTATTATTATATGCTATAATACTAATTATCTGCGAAATAGAAATTTTCAATTAAAATTAACAAAAATTCATGGGAAAATATTGAAAAATCGATTTCTTCCTTCTTTAACTCTTGGCCTATTTTGTTTGCTCATGAGTGTATGTTGTAATATATGAATATAAAACTGCTTCTTTTTTCTTTTATTATGGGTTGATTTATAAAAAGTATATTAGTCTCTTTTTACCTAGCTTACTTTGAAAAAATAGCACAAAACAAACACACCACAAAATTGATATAATCTTTTCCAGCATTGCCCCGAGCAATGTATAGGCACATAACAGAAGTGTCTATCCTTTTGGGTATCAAATAGAATTGGTCAGGGAGCCAATACTTAAACTGATTTTCTATTATGTCGGGAGATGATAAAGAAAATGCCGATGGATAACATTTTCTCCACGCCATTGTCCCCATCAATATAATTTTTGTCCTATTATGTTGATAGAAAAGAGCAGATGAAGCGTGAATGGATAATACTCTTGGGGTATCCAGAAAACTAAATAACATATGTTCCAGCGTAAGAATATGTATTAGCTGAAGTACCCGACATAACAGGGGAACAATAATAGCAACCAATTGTGTATGTTTTATCGAAAAATGCTTCATGCCATAGTTAGAGCTCAGTACGCTAGATCCAATAGATCCAGCCTTGATAGAATTTAAAACTGCCTTCGAAACACTCGTCTATCTGAAAACACTATCAATAATTCCCCCGACTTTTTATCTGTGCCTAAAGCTAAACGTAGATTCTATGATCAAAGCTTCTTTCTTAGAACTGCACGCCTGTGGAATTGTCTTCCGTTTTCCTGCTTTCCGGCTGACTATAATATGGTTGTGTTCAAGTCTAACGTAAATAAGTTCTTGATGAGCCGTTCCATATAAATTATCAAATTTACCGAATTTTCATTACTAATGATTACTATATTGTCCAATTTCTACTGTACACTCTTTAACCCTTATCCTTGAGTGGTCCCTTGGCCTTGATAATGTGGTGATTCCTGCGTAAAAAACCCCTAGTAGTTGATGCCCTTTTCTCTTCCTGTCAACCTCTTTCGCACAGAAGAAAGGTTGCGAGCCTGTTTCTGCGCTAGCGTTATTTTCATGGCAATTACTCAACTGTATTCAAATCTATGGTCCCTCTTGCCAAACTTTCACAAAAAAAATCGACTAATCACAATTACTATATGCGATGTCGATGTCCCCCACTCTCTCTGTGCCTAAATCTAAACGCAGTTTACATGAACAAAGTTTCTTTCCCAAAACTGCCCGCCCGTAAAACACTAGTCCGCTGCCCTGTTTCCCAGATGAATACAACACGGCAGGCTTCAAGTTTAATGTAAACAAGTTCTTGTTGAACCGCCCTAATAAATATTCAAATTTTTACGATTAAAGCTTGTTATACTATAACCTTGTCATCATTAACCCTTATCCTCGATTGGCCTTTAGGTCTTGATAAGTGGTGAATCCCAAGTTAAAAAAAACGTGTTCCATGCAGCGTTACATATTGTAAGCTGTATACGCCGATTCAAAAAGTGCTCAATACAAAAGAAAGAGTAGATACGTGCATAAATAAACTACTATAATTAGTAAATTATCTTTGTTGAAGTTGGAAAGTGCTCAATGCACTAGGGAGCACAGGTGTGTGAAATAATAGCGTATTACGTTAAATTACTAACATACAAATTGAAGGTTCTTTAAAATTGAAACTTCAAATAGCACGGTTCAATAATGCTCTAAGCGCAAACATTCGTTTCGAATGCGCCGCTGTCTTATCAAAGAATTGCCTTTTTTTACATGGGTGTCACAACTTATCAAGGTCCAGAGGCCACTCGAGGATAAGGGTTAATAGGTATACATTAGTCATTGTGAGTTTAGCATAGTAAACAGTGGGAATTTTGTAACTTGGATTACTTAGGGGGACGATTCAATTAGAACTTGTTCACATTAGACTTTTTCTTTTTTTTTTTTATAGGTATCAACACATTATCAATGCCAAGAGGCCACTCAAGGATAAGGGTTAAAGAGTGTACAGTAGAAATTGGACAATATAATAATAGGGGTGCAGTTCTAATAAAAAAGCTTTGTTTATGGAATCTACGTTTAGGTTTAGGCACAGATAAAGAGTGGGGGGAATTATTGATAGTGTTTACAGCTAGACGAGTGTTTCTTGTGAAAGTTTTGCGAGGGGGGACCATAGATTGAAGCTCAGTTGAACACTTTCCATGAAAATAACGATACATCAGAGACAAACTCGCAACATCTCTTCTGTGAGATAGAGGTTGCAAGGAAGAGAAAAGGACATCTCCTACGAGGCTACGAAGTCTATTTTGAACTCTATCAAGGCAGGGCAAGTCCTTTCTAGCAGCCCCTGCCCAGATTGAAGCTCAGTCTGTTGATTTATACACCAGACATAATAGCATTTTTGGATTATGTAGTTTCGATACTTTTCCCAGGGATTGTGATATAAAACTTATCTAAGAACACTCCCAGACAGTGAATTACATTTGTTCAACATTTATGAAAATATAAGCCCAGCCGGGTTGGAGTTCGAAGGAAACGACCCCAGACAGTGACAGACCAAGAGCCTTTATATACGATTAATATATAAAGACTAGCGGGGCCTGTGGAAATTCCGCAGGGGACTCATTCACATGTAATATATTAGTGTTGGCATTCTGTAGATGTCCAGTGTAAATGGAGACACCGATATTATTGTAGCTTTTTTGTTAAAAGTGCAAAAGTATTTATCTAAGCTAGCACGAACGCCCGGCAAAATCCGGCCGTAAAGTACGCTTAAATATGATATTGTGAATCTTGCAGATTTAGTATATATTATTATAGAGTTAATGCTCTATCGATTTTTATATATTATAAAGTTGCGATTTAAAAAATAAAAAAAATATCCATATGACTTGGGTGCATTAGCTTCAATCGCAACCGAAATTAAACCTCGTGAATATATATATATATATATATATATATATATATATATATATATATATATATATATATATACACAAATACACATACAGAGAGAAGAGGGAGTGAGATAGTCTTGGAAGTCTTTAACCTTTAATACTATACAAAAAAAATTGCACCATTCGTTAGAAACCCATTTAGTCAGGTCAGTCAATCACATGCAATCACTGCATAATCTTGCTCTCTCGAATGCACTATAATTCCAATAATAATTTATTTTTTTAAGCGATCATCAGTTGTTTACCATGAAACACTGTTTTGGGGATTTAAAAACAAAACAGTATATTACATCATAGCTCCTCAGCAGTGTTGATCAAACACCACATCCCTTAATTTTAGGGGAAAAAAACCGGTTACAAATATTAGATCTAGTTTCCTATTCTTAATTAATTTATCTAACCTATTCATGTTATAAAAATGAATTTCTTACCTGTGAGATTCATCTATTTCCAAATTCAAAATGAATATATATTTTTTTAATTGATCAGTCTTGAATTTATAAGTTTAGGAGTAATCCATTTGACTACTTATCACCCCCACTATGATTAGTATTTTGAATATTTACCTTATTTATTGAAAATTAAATATATATAAAAGTTTAAAATGTTTATACATATATACATTTTTTTGTAAACCCATTTTATACATTACTAATAAAGTTTTGTATTTCCTTTGCTAATATATTCTATTTAATTTTTAAACGCTCTAAAAGGATCAGGATAACGAACCAATGCTTTATTTTACTGTTTAGATGTTTTAGTTGTATCCTCACCTTGTTTTATCATCCTTATTACTAAGCTAGAAACTGGTGGAATAAGATCTATTCATCATATCTTGTCGCACCATCTCTTCAACCAGCGGCGTGCGGTTTCATTACCAAAACTGAGGTCTTCGTCCGTGCAGTTGGGCCCCAGTGGGCAAGATGTTAAAATGTGCTCGATGGTCTGAACTTGGGCATTCAGCAGTTGTAGAGTAACCCCACATGAGGAGGTTGTCGCCAGTGTTTGCAACTTTTGCCCTTGCCCTATTCAGAGTGACCAACTCCGAAAGGGAGAGGTGTGTGCCAGGTGGTAAGGTTTCACTGGGCTCTGGCAGTGCTATATTTGTAGACTGAGGGTCTACCTCTCTCCACATCTGCAGCCGGAAAGAGGATGTAAGAGTGTCTGGTAGTTCCTCCCCTGTGGCAAAGCTTCGCCGGGACACAAGTCGTCTAGCCACCTGCGAGTAGCCATAGAGAGGGTGTCTGGGGGTTTCGAGTTGTTTAGTACGCTCAACTCTCTCAATTATATCCCGGCGGACTTTAGGTGGTGGAATAAGATCTATTCATATCAAAGTAATGGAAGCGATTCTCAAAAACTCTGACGTAATGGTTCCAGAAAACATTAAAAAAACAGGACAGATACTCTCTTTATATTGCATACACTATTTGAAACGAGGAAAGAGTTTATTTTATCAAATATTTTATAAAGAAAAATCTCATCCTCAATTTGTATATCTAAATCCAGAAATGTAGCCTAATATCATCGGTGTTCACAATTCAATTCTAACTCCTTTTGATATATAAGATGTTTATTTGTTTCGAATTCATCTATAAATCTCCTACACCCATGAAAATTATATGTGTTAGATATATCATTTTATATTTGTGTTGACACACACACACACACACACACACACATATATATATATATATATATATATATATATATATATATATATATATATATATACTCGAGTCTATGTAAATACAGATTTGCCCCAAATGGTGCAGGATCCAATCCCTTTGGGGTATCTATCGTTTGGAGTAATATTTTATTTTCTATTTGAAAATAGCATTCTTTAATAAGATCACTTATAAGTATTTTTAAAATACCTTTAGAGACACTCGTTTTGCTTTTTTTTATTTTAAGACCAGAAAGCTTTAGAGTTTGAAAAGTCTATATATTTACCTTTTCCACCTTCAAAAGCTAAATCCACAGTATCATTTAATTCTTTCATAAGTTTTTCGGGCGGAATTGTAGTATAT
Organism: Euprymna scolopes; assembly: GCF_053919585.1. Classification (NCBI taxonomy): domain Eukaryota; kingdom Metazoa; phylum Mollusca; class Cephalopoda; order Sepiida; family Sepiolidae; genus Euprymna; species Euprymna scolopes. The sequence goes on along the minus strand of NC_136519.1, from coordinate 85,982,169 downwards.
AACGTACTAAAATCATAAGTAGCTATAGATTTGGCTTTTCTTCTAGAATTTATTTTATCTAATTTTTCTTTCACTGGTTGTGAATTATTTACTACCCAAATTAGATTTATATTACTATAGAATTTTATTTTCTGGTTGAAATTATTTATTTGATTTATAATTAATTTAAATATTTTAGATACAGCTTTACTTAAACGTTTAGTCATGAACGTCTTTGAACCTACAAAAAGCATAGCACTAACTAGATTTTTGTGTATTTTAGCTATCCAATTTATACATGGAAGTTTTTTACATCTAACTTTAATCCTACTTTTTCACTAATAATACTATTATTCAGAATAATTCTATCTAAATTAATATTAATTACTTTATAGGTATCTGAAATATTACCTGTAATTCCTACTTCTATCAATAACGTTGTGCATAATATTATTTACATATAAAAGCTATAATGTTCGCCGCTGTATCAATCGGAACTATTACAAACTTATCTTGAAGTATTTTAAGTATTTTAAGTTCCTCCAGTATTTCTGATTTTTTTTAGAAGAGAATTAGTTTTTCTAGGGTATTTAATTTATATATATATATATATATATATATATATATATATATATATATATATATTTAACCTTTCCATTTACGCATTCAATATATATATATATACATATGTACATATATATACATATATATACATATATACATATATATACATATATACATACATATACATACATATACATATATATATATACATATATACATATACATATACATACATATATACATAAATACATACACATACATACATATATATGCATATATACATACATACATACCTATACATATATATATGCATATATACATACATATATACATACATATGCATACATATTTCTACATATATATACATACATATACATATATACATGCATATATATATATATATATATATATGTATATGCATGTATATACATAACACTGCTTAGAATACACCCATTCGCCCGTTCGCCTTAAAGCATCACCATAATACCCCTCCAAAATTATACACCTCTTCATAGTGCTGTTCGTCTGAGTTGCATCTGTAAATAAAGTGCCCCTGCATAGATAATAGACGTCTTACACACCGAGAAAATAGAATTACCACCCATCCACATTATTCCTCCCCCTAAGATTTAAAACATGTACTACATACATTTAAGACTATGATAAAAAGCCCTGTACAGCTTTCTACATTACACTCTAAATAATACGCTCCCCCTTTATTTAGAATTTTATAAAACTCCATCTATAATTTTAATTCATCTATTCTGTCCCTAATGAATCCCATGCTAGACACCGCATCCCCACTAGATTACCTAGCATTGTCCCTACTCTTTTGATGAGAAGCATTAGGCTTCGAAATGCCTTGGAATAAATGGCCCCTTTTATTCCCCAACTAAATGTGTGTATTCCTTTATTGAATAAAGGAATCAATATATAGTTTTGTTACTTCATTTCCCATTCCTATTGTTCTCATATATATATATATATATATATATATATATATATATATATATATATATATATATATATATATAAATGTATATATATATGTATATATATATATGTGTGTGTGTATATATATATATATATATATATATATCTTTCTCTCTCTATATATATATATAATGGGTTAAGAAATATATATATATATAATGGGTTAAGAAATTCCAACGAAAGAGAGATGGTAGGGGGGTGATAGAAGGGATGATAGTTGTCGCAGTCATGAGGGTTTCTCCTCCACTGACTGAGGAGGGAGCGAGGTGCTAGAACAGATATAATACTATGGTTCTAGGTGTTTCCTAGTGTTGTTGGTTTCGAGGTTAAGTGGGGTTGGTATTGTTATGTGTGTTGTATTAGAGATGGGGGTGTTATGTCTGTGTGCTGTTGTATGCGCGCTCGTGTGTGTATCTTTATTTATGTGTGGGTGTGTGTATGTATATGTATATGGATGTGCATGTTTTTGTGTGTTGATATTAGGCTCTGTTCAGTTCAGGAGTGAATCTTGTGATGAAGTGTTTTTCCTGTGTAAGTAAATAAAAATAATTGTCTGTTTGGAAGATTGGCATTATTTTGAAGCTGTTTCCACTGCATGTGTGTACGTGTTTTGAAACATAGAGGTGTCTGTTATCTGCAATTTTTATGCTGTTCTTATGTAAGGCCACTCTATTTCTGACATTTTTGATGGCGCCTATGTAGGATTTGTTGCATTCTGTGCATCTTAGTGCATATACTACTTTTCTGGACGTCCAAAGCCGAGGTCAGCGGCCTCGACAAGCCATATAAAAAGTAATAAAAATTGGACATTCCAATGAATAGTAGACACTTACACGCATCCACCCCTTGGAAAAACTTCAAATGAACTACGAAAATGCCATTTTTACATCTCTAACCCATTTGAAAATAATTTCTGACGAGGATTTAAATAAGGGGATAGTCACCAACAATGCGTATTTTTAAACATTATTCCGTGTCTTGGTTCTCAATGAAAAACCAAGACACGGAATAATAAAATAATGTTAAAAAATACACATTGTTGGTGACTACCCCCTTATTTAAATCTCTCTCTCTCTCTCTCTCTCTCTCTCTCTCTCTCTCTCTCTATATATATATATATATATATATATATATATATATATATATATATATATATATATATATATATATATATATATAACTTGAGTTCCTTCAGCCACAGTCGAAACCGAGACAAAAACTTATGAGGGATTCTCTGTAAAATTATCTATAAAAAATTATTCATGAGAAGAAATTGAAGTATATAACTCTTAAACAACCCGGATGTAAACGTGACATATAGAATAGCACACAACCTATCGTATTAATATAGAAAGTGAACAAAAAAAAACGGAATTTCTTACATAAAGCAGGAGTTTTTTTTTTTACAAATACGATATTATATATATTTTTTCTATAATTATTCCGCGTTTGTTTTATCCGGGGAAATAACATAAATAAAAGAAAACAGTATTTTAAAAAACTTATGGAAATACGGTTATATATTTTTTTTTATTTGATTTTTATTTTTGTTGTTGTTGTTGTGGTTGTTGTTATGACGACAGGTGCATTTGAAATGCATGGAGAATTCGTTATTTGAAAATATAACAAAACATTTCGGTAATCGATAACTTCTACACTAGCGTATAAAAATAGCTGCTATGACTGCAACTACTTCAAAATGTACCACCGCTCTGTCCCGTGGGGAGGCATTGTAAATAGCAACGAGTCGTTAAAGAAGGCCCGTTACTAACAGTTAGCGCCATGTTAATGGTCCAAGATTTTGTTTCTTTTATGTATTTTAAGCGTTCAAAAATCTAAAAATGAAAACTATAGTTCATTTACATAATATATATTTGTGAGTGATTAATATGTATTTATTTGTTTATTTGTGGAATCCGTTGCACAGTGAATAGAAGTGTTGACTCTCTACAGTTTCAGGTAGCGTTTTCAGTCTTATCAAAGCAGGCCAGAATATGGAGGGTACGTTTAGGAGATTCAACATTACGTCGCGATTAGCAACCCGAAGAAGGTCAATTAAATAGTTGGCTGAAAGGTGGTGCAACAAAAACAAAAATGAGGATAACTGTCATCAAATAAATAAATTTAAAAAAAAACATTTACAGAAAAACGACTTTTATGCAAGAAGTAAATGAATGCCGCATTTTTTAAAATCGTTTTTTAAGATTAAATTATGGATGACCTTAATTGTGAACAATTTGGAAATATTTTTTTATATTCTTATGTACATCTATATCAAAAACCCTTGTAAACGTATTTTTTTCCATTTTTTTATTTCCATACTTACGGGGCCAAGCGCAAACGAAGACCCCACAATTTTTATGAACCACTGTTCTGCCAGATTAAACATACCCATTCCTGTGTCTCGATACATCTATCATTATATGTAATCAGTTTTTTTTTAAATAGTCAACCATATAGGAGCCCATTCGTGACCAGACACCCCCACACACACATAGATTCAGCTTCATATATATATATATATATATATATATATATATATATATATATATATATATATATATATATACAATAAAATAAAATAAAAATTACAATTAAATTTACCAAAATGATCCAAGATGGTAAAACTAAAGTATATTATAAATATTAAAGAATTAAAATTTATAAACTAAATTCAACCAGATGTAAAAGCTCGATAAAACCAAATAGGAGATAGAGCTTATAATAAGAGCAAACAGTTAATAAAATATGTTAAAAAATCACTTTGAAAAAGAGTTAAAAACATATTTAATCTAAAAGGAAACACTTGATAAGTGGATAGTCCTTTATCCGTGGAGTTTCGAAGAAATACTTTCCTTCTCATCAGAGGGTAGGAATTAGAAAAATGAGGGATCGTATTTTGCATACAAATGTATTTGATGAAACAAGTAAGTCAAAGTGAAGCAGAGGGAATATGGTGAAGAAAAAGGTGATTACACGTGAATGGATAGTCTGGTGAAAGATAAATAATCCAATGACGGTAAAATCCAAAAATATAACTACAAGAAAGTTAATTGAGTTTCAATTTGCACAAGTAAAATCCATGACAATCGAGTGTATACTTAGTTAATGTGAGCAGTAGGGGTTTAGGAAGGGGATGTAGTGAAGGAAGGGAGTAGGGGAAGGAATTACAGGGGACGTACGATTTCGTGGGGTGGCGCTGTCGCAGAAGGGAGGTATATATATATATATATATATATATATATATATATATATATATATATATATATATATATATATATATATATAAAGCGATGCTAGTGATAAGCATGGTTAGAGATTCAATCGAGATATTTAAGAGATGGAGAAACGTTTTAAAGTAAAATGGAACCCTGGCGTGTTTGTAGAATACTGTTAGAATATGAATGGGAGAAAGATACTCAACAAAGTTTAGAGGACAAATATCGTTTAAGCTGACAATTCTATTTTTCAACGATAATGCATAATGATTAAAATGTGCTTTAGAGCACGGGAAAACGTTGTCTTATCTGGGCAGGAACTGCCTTGACAGGAGTTCAAAACAGACTTCGTAGCTTAGTGGGTGATGCCTTTTTGTCTTTCCTGCACCCTTAATCCCGCAGAAGAAACGTTGCGAGACTGTCTCTGCTTTGTCGTTATTTCAATGGCAAGTGCTCATTTGAGCTCCCATGTATGCACCCCTAGCGAAACTTTCACGAAACACAATCGTCTAGCTTAAAAGATTGTCAATAAGTTTCCCCACTCTTTATCTGTGCCTAAACCGAAACATGGATTTTATGAACAAAGATTCTTGTTGGAACTGCACGCCTGTGGAATTCTCTTCTGTGCCTGCTTTCAAGCTGAGTAAAATTTTGTTGTCCCCAACTCCAACGTAAACAATTTTTTGGTGAATCGTCTCTTTCAGTAATCCAATTTATCAAATTTCCACTACTATCAACTGCCACGAAATCATCCCATTGCCTACTTTATACTCAATAACACTTATCCTCGAGCGGCCTCCGGGCCTCAATAAGTGGTGACTCCTATGTAAAAAATATCTAGAGAACAAATATATCTTTCATATGGAAGTCCCAACTCATCAAACCACGGAGGCCACTCGAGGATAAAGACTGATGAGTGTACGATAGTAACTGGGACAACAGTGTATTTATAGTTATTTGTAAAAATGAGGTAGAAATTGAATAATTTGGGGGTGGCTCAACGAGAACTTGTTTACATTAAACTTGAAGGCTACTTTATTATATCCAACTGAGAAGCGTGCCAGAGGAACAGTGTTCCACTGGGAAAGAACCTTTGTTCATGGAATCTACATTTAAATTTATGCTATGATAGGAAAATTGTTGATAGTTGTTCTAGGTAGACGTGTGTTTTGGTGAGAAAGAGCAAGAATAGATTGAAGCTCTGACGAGCACATAATGAAAATAATGATAGAGCAATGACAGGCTCGTCAGGTCTCTTCAGTGTGAAAGAGGTCGCGGGGAAAGAAAAACGGATAATAATAAGGTTTCGAAGCTTGTTTTGAACTTTATCATTGCAGTGTAAAGGCTTCCGAACAACTACCGACTGAATCTGACAACAGTGCTCAATTTAAGGATGTGTATGGCTTTTATACGCGTAGTATTTTAATATTTAGTATAAGCTTACATTGCTACAAGAAAAGGGGGCCTTGTAAGTAAGAAAAATATCAAATAAGTAAAATTGAGATAGGGTAGACGAGAATCGAACCTCGTAAGCAAGATTCAGGAATAGGGTCAGAAATGGAATTTATCCATTGGTTAGTTTTAGTAAATAGTTTAGAGATGTTGTTTGGAAGGGAACTTAATGATTCAATTCTTTTATATGAAAACGGAATTAAAATAAGGTCATATAGAAAGTGAACAACAGAAAATTAAAAACATATTGAAAAATAAGTTAGGTGTAAAAATAGGTTAGTAAGTTTCTCTATCTATAGAAAAGCCAAGTACGTCCAAGGATGGAATACTGCTGCCATATCTGGGCAGGAGCTGCTAAAAACAGCCTATCCTGCCTTGACAGAGTACAAAATAGACTTCGCGGCTTAGTGGGGGATGCCCTTTTCTCTACCCTGCAACCTCTCTCCCACAGAAGAGACGTTGCGAGCCTATCCTTGTTTTATCGTTATTTTCATGGCAGGTGCTCGTCTGAACTCTAATCTCTGGTCCCCCCTCGCCAATCTTTCACGAAAAACTCCCGTCTAGCTGAATCTACTGTGAATAATTTCCCCCACTCTTTATCTGTGCCTAAATCAAAACGTGGATTCCATGAACAAAGCTTCTTTCTTAGAACTGCACGCCTGTGGAACTCTGTTCCGTCTGCCTGCTTCCCACCTGACTACAATTTGGATGTCTTCAAGTCCAACGTTAACTTATTCCTAATGAACCACCCCCTAAAGTAAACACTTCATCAAATCTCCACACTAACGTAATGTACTTGCAATGGCCCTTATCCCTGAGTGGCTTCCGGGCCTTGACAAGTGGTAACCACTGTGTAAAAAAACAAGAATTCTTGTCTGCAGACATGTGAGAATCACGCATGTTAAGGCCACGTGAGTTCAATCACGGTTTTGCCATTGCGTGTGAAGTCATGGAAGGAGATGAGTTCTCAATATAGTTGCTAGTTTTAGGAGACAGAAGCAGTGAGGGTCGGACAGACAGAGACAGTCAGACTCAGATCGAGACAGGGTCGACAGTCGAGTAAGACGGGCCCCCCTTTAGAAGCGAAGGCTTAGAACATTAAACATGTAATTCAACTTTTAATTCCTGGAGATGAGATCATTGGAAGCGACCGAAAGTAATAAAGTACACATCATAATTTTGTAACTGCGTCTTCTAGTAGTGTCATTCTCAACAACTAAGGCAATGTGAATCATTAATACGCACATATGTTAAGGCCTAAAATTGCATCGTTTGTTCATTTAAACCAGGAACTGAAGTCCCCTACCTCGTTCATTGTGCACTCGCAGGCGACCATGCATGCTTAACTTGTATTTTTTTTTCAATTTATAAAAAAGTAACCTCAATGTCTTCGTATTAGCTCAAAACCGACAGTGCGTTCCTAAAAATTTGAGGAACCTTCAGCTGAATTTTTCCGCTCATTTCCGTCAGCTGGTGAGCGAGCCTGAGCCAATTCGTGGAAACCGTGGGTCGCTAAATACAGACGCACCTGTACATATTCCTGTTATTTTTTTAAATTCAATTTTTGTCCACCCCAGGAAAACACATTATCTATATTTATCATTAACAGATGCTATCGTTCATTTCAAATCCTTTTATTGAACCTTAGAAAAGAATCTCAACGCCACGCATTAGTATATCATTGCAGTCACAAAAATAAAACGAACGAAAAAAATAAATATATGTTTTACAAGTATAAGTCAGGATATATATTTAGTATTTTGCATACTATTTACACATGTCACGTTATGTAGCGTACATTGTACATAAGTAATTCATAAAAAATACTACTGGAAAGAAAGAAATAAAAATCCGAGTCGACATTTTTTTTTTAACAACATTATTTTTTACTGTTACTCTCTCGTCTAGACCCCACTTGAAAAAGTATCTCGCTGCCACATGTCCATCTAGCCTAGTATAATTTCTCCTTTCTCCGACCCAACGCCGGCTACAGCCAACCCCTTCTCGTCGGCGATTTACACGTCAATTTTCTTCGACGTGCACTTTGCTTCTCCCGGTCATGTGGTGCATTTTTTCTCCCTTTATTTTTTTTTTCTCGCGCACTCTTCCTAATTTTCATATACACGTTTTTTAGGCTACTACTACAGTTGTTGATCTTTTCGCAAAAAGGTCAAAACAGAAGAGCAAGAAAAATATCATGCCCAATATCTGTTACATAATACGATGGGATATTCCACATATAACACTTTCTATTTTTCATTTCGCCTGGATGTATTCGAGGGAGATAATTTTTTTTTTTTTACATGGAGTTCACCACTTATCAAGGCCCGAAGGCCACTCAGGGATAAGGGTTATTTCGTGTACAGTAATCAATGAGATAGTATTGTAGTAATCATTAGTATTGCGTGGTTAGATAGAGTGTCTTACTTAAGGGGCCGGTTTGTGAGGAGTTTGTTTATGTTGGACTTGAAGACGTCCAAGTTGTAGTCAGGTTGGAAACAGGGTAGCGGCAGAGAGTTCCACTGGCGTGCAGTTCTAAGAAAGAAGGTTTGCTCATGGAATGTACGTTTGGATTTAGGCACAGATAAAGAGTGGGGGAAATTATTGACAGTAGTTTCCGCCAGACGGGTGTTTATCGTGAAAGATTGGCGAGGGAGGACGAGGGATTGGAGCTCACACGAGGAAATAATGATAAAACAAAGACAGGCTCGCAACGTCTCTTCTGTGGGAGAGAGGTTGTAGGGAAGGGAAAAGGATATCCCCCACATAACCACGAAGTCTTTTTTGTATTCTGTCAAGGCAGGATAGGCTGTTTTTAGCAGCTCCTGTCCAGATGTGGTAGCAGTATTCCATCCTTGGACGTACGTGGCTTTTATACAGATAGAGAATTGCATCAGTAGTGAGATATCTTCTGGAGCGGTAGAAGGATCCCACCATTTCCCCAGCGTCCCTGGCAACATATTTGGTGTACCTGTTCCATTTCAGATCAGGAGTAAAGGTCAAACCCAGAAGCTTGTCAAAATATGGGGCTTCCCCAAGACGAGAGCCATCCATTTCTATTGATGCCAGATGGGGATCAGAGCGTTGATGATGTAAAGATAGAAGCTTGGTTTTGGATGCATTAAAAGTGACCAGCCACCTCTTCCCCCATTGTACCACATGCTCAAGATCAGAGGAGAGAGAATTAGAGAGAACTTTTTCATTTACGGCCTTTGATGTTTTGCCATAGATGATCGTGTCATCAGTATAGATGTCAACGAATGATTTAAGTATGTGTTTTGGAAGATCATTGATGTAGATCAGGAGGAGAGTTGGGCCCTGGATGGACCACTGGGGCACTCCAGCTTTAATACTGTGGGCCTCTGATTTCTGCCCATCAACCACTTCACTTATGAACCTGAGAAATGATTTAATGATTGAGAAAACAATTCCAGTAATACCGTAGCTGGAAATCTTGTGTAGTAGGCCCTTATGCCATAGCTTATCGAAGGCCTTTGATATGTCAAGAGCAATTGCCCTGGAAAGGAAAACTTTTTCAAGAGATTCACTAATCCTATGTGATATAACCGTTACCACATCTGCTTTAGATGTAGGTGATGGGATGTAAATTGCACAACGTGTTTTCTCTCAGATTCAGATACTAGACAAACAAACCAACAAACAAACAGACCGGAATATTTCTTTGTTATACGTAGGCTGTTCCAAAAGTAATGCGTCTTAGATTTACTTCAAATAGTTAGCTACAAAGATATATATATTAGTGATATTGTGTGTGTCTGCGTGTGTATATTTCCCACCAAACTACTCTATGAATTTTCAGTCTACAGACTCGTGATTTGTTATAAGTGATATTGAGATTTGGGAAATATTTTTTAATCGGTTTTGGGCCAGAAATTTGGCTGTCAGGTTGTCAAAGTTATATGGTTTTACTTTTGAAAACTCTTTCAAACTCCTCCAACATTTTTTGGTCTAAACACTTGGAATTTTAGGTGTAGGTTACTTTGACATAGATCCAACATTTTAACTTAATTTAAGCCCAAAACAATAAAATTTGAGGGGTCCAAATTGGGGTCAAAAAAGTTTTTTAAAGAATTGACCTCTCCGATCTCTACCAAATATTCAAAACAGCCAATTTTTGGTCTAAATACTTTAAATTTTACATAAAGTTTATTCAGGCATAGAACAAAATTTTAATCGGCTTTTGGCTTATTTTTGTCGATTTTACTAATGCGGTCTTCTAACAAATTATTCAGAAAATTTTACATAAACCTAGTAATTTAATCAGTTTTGGGGCGAAAATCTGGTTGCCAAGAGATAAAAGTTTACAGAGTTGACATTGGCAGACTCTAGCAAACTCCTCCGCAAATTTTGGGTCTAAACATTTAGATGTAGATTACCTTGGCATAAGTAAAACATTTCCAATATATATACATAGGTACATGAAGTATTGAACAGTAAATAGGGCCCGAGTAGAGCCGGGATGTACTGCTAGTTTATGATAAAAGAAGATGTTCAATTTATAGTCGCTGCAAATCATTTCTTCGTTTGCATATTTTAAAACTAAATATTAATTAGAAGTTACTTTTCTAGGCCATTCATCGCCAACCCCTAACCCTAACCCCAAATATCGGCTGACATGATATTGTAAACATCATCATTATTATTATTATTATTATTATTATTATTATTATTATTATTATTATTATCATCATCATCATCATTATTATTATTATCATCATCATCATTATCATTATTATTATTATTATCATCATCATCATTATTATTATTATCATCACCATTATCATTGTTATTATTATTATCATCATCAGTATTATTATTATTATTATTATCATCATCAGTATTATTATTATTATTATCATCATCATCATTATTATTATTATTATCATCATTATTATTATTATTATTATCATCATCATTATTATTATCATTATTATTATTATTATTATTATTTTTATTATTATTATTATCATCATCATCATCATTATTATTATTATTATTATCATCATCATTATTATTATTATTATTTTTATTATCATTATTATTATTATCATCATCATCATTATTATTATCATTATTATTATTATTATCATTATTATTATTAATATTATTATTATTATCATCATCATTATTATTATTTTATTTTATTTTTTTGCGACTTAGTCCACCTGGCAAATTGTTCTTGTATTATATAATATTCAATAGAGAATACATGAATTAAAATATCATGTTTAAGCGTATTGTACGACCGGGCAACGCTGGGCCACCAGCTAGTGTGAGAATTAAAGTCACTACAAGCTAAGAAATTCGGTAGTTTTTAGAAATAGATAGCAAAATCCAATTTAGTAATTATATCAATTCTGAGTTTCTCCCACAATTCAAACACATGCATCTTTTAAGTTTCCAATGTAAAGAAGGTCGAAGGGTACATCCACCGAAACGTTTTAAATAAAAATATGAGAACAGTAGTCCCTATTAGTAAACATAATTCAGTAATTTTGTGGAAAAGATATAAATGACATTTTCAGTAATTACATCATCAATTCCGACTTTCTCTGACGGTTTCCAAATGCGCCGAAAGTTAACGAACTTCCCTGAATAATAATTAACTGAATTTATTATAAACATATTTTTTCGTGAACGAAATAAGAGTTTAATAAACGAAAACATTAACAAGTGTTCTGTAAATTGTTTCAATGCGGACCTCTTCTATTAAGGATTAGTGCAGCAAAATTATTAATAAGTTTCCAGACATTTATGTGTACAGCCATTTATAATTGTCGTAGGCTCTTGAAAATTTAGTATGATATTGCTATTGATCTTATGAGACGATGAACTAATATTTATCATTGCACATTCAAATAAACAGCTACGGTAGGAACTTGAATGCATTCTACTAAAGCCTTACTGTTACAGCTAATTAATTTCAAAAGTATAATCATAGTCGTGAGGAAAATTTAAAAGAAAGAAAAACTCTGTTTTCAACTTGGAAAACTGCAGCAGATATATATGAGAAGCTTTATTCCACGTTTGAACCATCTTATATGGATTAAGCATCAGTTTTTAGGTGGCATAAGCGATTCAAAGAAGGCAGGACGTATGTCAGAGGTGGGGAAGAAGTAGTCAGAAAACAAGAGTTGATTGGCCAAATAAATAATTTCGTGTGTCTAACAGTGATAATAAGTGAACAGTTTGATGTCAGTGTGGGTTTGCGCACACAATTATTCGTGAGGAACTGAATATTCGGAAGATTTGCGCGAAGTTTGTAGGAAGGAAGCTCAGAGAAGATCAGCAAGAAGGCATTTTAATAGGCATCAATATAGTTCCTTGCCCTTTCTATAGTCTCTTGCTCTCTGTGCCATTTTGTTATTCCCTCAGCTCAAGAAAAAGATTAGAGCGGGTCGTTATAAGACACTTGAGGAGACCAAAAGCTGTGACGAAGGTCATTGACACGCTCACACATGAATGATTCCATGGGGGCTTCCAGAAGCTGTTGTTGAAGATTACTTCGAAGGGGACTAGAGTTTCAAATTCTTTATTTTTTATTTTTATACACAGTGATCACCACTTATCAAGGCCCGGAAGACACTCAAGCATAAGGGTTATTGCAAGTACGTTACGTTAGTGTGGAGATTTGATGAAGTGTTTAATTAAGGGGGCGGTTCATTAGGAATTTGTTAACATTGGACTTGAACACATCCAAGTTGTAGTCCGGAGAGAAGCAGGCAGAACAGAGTTCCACAGGCGTGCAGTTCCAAGAAAGACGCTTTGTTCATGGAATCGGCGTTTTGATTTAGGCACAGATATAGAGTGGGGGAAATTTTTCACAGTGGATTCAGCTAGACGGATGTTTATCGTGAAAGATTGGCGAGGGGGGACCAGAGATTGGAGTTCAGACGAGCACCTGCCATGGAAATAACGATAAAACAAGGATAGGCTCGCAACGTCTCTTCTGTGGGAGAGAGGTTGCAGGGTAGAGAAAAGGGCATCCCCCACCAAGCCACGAAGTCTATTTTGTACACTGTCAAGGCAGGATAGGCTGTTTTTAGCAGCTCCTGCCCAGATATGGCAACAGTATTCCATCCTTGGACGTACTTGGCTTTTATATGTGTACTATCAATAAACTGGCTCAAACGAAAAAAGTCTGGAAACTTATTTAAGGCACGTTGTAACTTATTCTTTTTAATTGATTGAAAAATAATCTAGCACAAAGTGATAATTTTTAAAAATATTTTGGTAAAAGTCGGAAACTAATTCACCTCTTATCCTTGCATCCCTGATTCAAACAAACATCGTATCTAACCTCATCTAAAAAATATTGGCCATCAATAAATAAAAATATATATCCACTCTTAGTTTCTATATTAGATATTTATAGCAATATAAAAAAGATGATTACATTCTATTTTCTATAAACTCCTGACCGTATTTATGAGTGTCTATTATGAACAACGTTGTTTATAACTTTCCATGAGCAGTATCTTCATGAATATGTTTATGGAGGTCAACTAAATTTGATCATGCCAATATCTCTTGAATCTGACCTATTACTGGAGAGAAAATTGCCACGAGAGAGGAATAAACATTTATAGCGTTAAAAAAAATGTTAAAATAAATAAACGATATTCTTTGCCAGGAAAAATCGAAATCATATATTTTGGTTTATTTTTTACGAGACTTTTTTTTATCTTTTTCTATATATCTTTAGTTAAGTTTTAACATCTATACACTAGTGCGTTAATACACGTAAGCGAGTGGTATAGTTTGATCGAAGCATTGTGAATAGTGTCTATAGAAATTTTAGTGAAAACACCGGATGGCCAGAAAGTAGGAGCGAGTATACGGTGGTAGAAATGAAATAATTACAATGCAATCCATTTTATCTTTACTGTTTTAAGTATTAAAGTTTCACTTACATGTATATCAAACTATCCGGTGAATATACCAGGTGAACCAAGCGTAACCAAGTAAAGCACTTCAAAGGACGGTTCGAATCTTAGAACATATCTCTGTTGGAGTAACTAAAATAATGGAAGAATGTTTGGCATCCGGTAGAATGCCTCATCTCCAGAAAAAAACAAAGTGATAAGAACATTCTTAAAAATAAATGGTATCACTAATTAAACCCTTAGGCTCCGCTGGCTGTTAATTTTTTGACACTTAGTTTTCTATTACAAACAACTGCAACAATGCCGTCTTCAGTAAGTGTGGAATGCTTCTTTGTTCTGCATTAATCAATAAATGAAACCCAGACTCGAAACCCATGTTTGGATGTTTGTATTGTTGTTTTTTTTTTTATAAACAACTGTTTTTTTTTTCAAAGATCCTAGAGTTGATTTTATGTGATGTGAAAAAATTCACACCAATCGTAGGCAGTGTTAAAATACTATTGTAGCTCAATTTACAGGCTACAATAGTAAAGCTTTTTTTTCTTTATTAATCATAATATTCGCCGACTAGGACATATTCCGTGTGTCCCTAAGATTCTAATATAAAATAATATTATTTAAAGGGAGAAAAGGTAATTTTATCGATTTTACATTGAGTTTTTTTCAGATTTTTCAAATAAAAATTAACATTTTTTTTTATTTGGATTACTCCTAGTTGTTAAGTTTATTTTTTTATATTGGAATTAAATGCGTCATTCTGATATATCCTGCTATTAAATAATAATGAGATAAGAGACATTTGATACTATCTGGCCCAGCGTATCCTTACTCCGGTGTTCTAACGCTATCAGTCTTTCATATAAACCTCCTTTCAGGCTGGAAAGACAATGGATATACCCTGTAAGTGCGGTTGCTTGTGAATTCGTTTGGCAACGGTTTCACAATCCTTGTCCATAGGTCTGGCAATGAGAAGTCCAGAACGACTGAAAACAATGCCGATAAAATCGGACAGTACATACAGCATATTATATTCTAAAATGTTAACCAACATTAGTACTAGCCAGGCACAAAATTGTTTAACTTCAGTGTTCTAACAAAGACCGGTGTGTCAAAGTGATTATGCCTTATAAAAACCCTCTGTTAAGTCTCAAAAGACAATGGATATCTCGTAAGGGTTGCATAATCCCCGACCTGACCTTTGACAAAGAGAAGTTCAGGGAGACTGGAAACAATATCGAGATACGCGGGAAGAACATAAACTACCCATTTTTAGTAATGACCAGGTCCAGCCTTGCTTTATTTCGGTGATATAACGGGAAACAGTGTCTCAGCGTGATTTAGAAAGAACTAAAATGGGTTATAATTTAAGTATTATAGGTTCTTTGCTTATCTCGTAAATGTTTCGATTCGTCGTGGGCCTCTTGTGGAGAAAGAAGTGGCTTACCATAAAGAGGCCGCACGTTTGTGCCTGCAGAGCACAAATTAAGAATCAATATGGCGCCCGCATGCGTTTATGTTGAAAAAAGTCTCGTGGGATCTGGGGGAATCTCGGAGAATCTCGTACCCTGATTCCATAAATAACGAGGAAAGGAAAGCGGGGGGAGAGACGATTTTTAGTCACTTAAGCGAACGGACGTGTGTAAAAGAAGAGGTAGAAGAAATGAGTGTGGTGAACGAAACAAACAACGACTCGGTTGAAAGTAGAGTTGTACCGAACACACCTCTACTTGCATCTGGACTAATACAATGTCAATTCAGCATATGTGTGATTCAGGAGTGCACACCTGTTGCGTCAACATCCCCTGCGGTGCTATTCTTACAGGGAATATCCATTGTATCTTTAAACTGAACGGAAGCATCGATCGAATATTATTTTTTTTTTTTTTTGAGAAATGTTAGAAATCAAGGTGTTGTATACCGAAAGCCCTGAGAAGGAAGCGGCCGACAATGGAACGTCAAGACCAAATTTTATTTAAATTATCATAAATCACTAAGAAAAACAATCGAACATCATACAATCTCGAAATCGATTGTCAAAAACAAAACAAAACAAAAAATAAACAATAGAAATCAGATATCAAACGTCGAAGGTGATTACATAACAACGGCCTGAATTAAGATAACGTTTTTTTTTTTTTGTTTTGAGGGGCCGAAGCCAGTAAAGAGTCACCGAATTTCAATGTGGTCATTCTTATTCTACCAATCCACCGCAATCGCACTCACGGTCGGCCACCACCTAAATCAATAAAACGTTTGTCGTTATATTTTTATGAATACAGGTGTTGTAATTCTTCTAAATGCAGCCGCAATACTACAGAATCGACGTTCGTTATTTTCTCCACAATCCAATTTTTAACAAAAATTCATATTTATGGTTTTTTTTTCTTTTTCATATCCTGGCATATTTCAAATATATTTTAAGGTAAGTGTAATTCTTTACTTTCTATTTATTTCTTAGCTAAAAAATTATTTGTTTAAAAAAAAATCATATGATCATTAGTGAATAAGATGATACTTATACAGCGATGGCGGCTCGACTATTTCCGTAATCAGAGACGAAAAGAAAGTAAAAAAACACTCTTCTAATCGCGCGGTCTTCGATTTTTTTTTGTGTGTGTAAAAAATGTGTGTTGCTGATGAGGTGTAATTTAGATATCAGAAAAACGTGACAAAAATAAATTGTGATATTGATAGACATGATAAAAATCAATTGTGATATTGATAGACATGATAAAAATCAATTGTGATATTAATAGACATGATAAAAATCAATTGTGATATTGTTGGAAACTATGAGATTATTTTCCATTTATTCTGTGTAGTTGCACTAAACTAGACGATCATGGTGGGATCTTAAATTGCGTATGTGTATCTGTGTGTGTGTGTGTGTGTGTGTGTGTGTGTGTGTGTGTGTAATGTATCCTGTTTTATTCAAATCACCCGGAAACACTTCATTGAAATAATAAAAAAAAATAATGTATGTGCATATGTGTTTTTTTTAATTTTTTTATACACTATACGCCTGTCTCCATCTCTAACTTTTCTTTTAAAAACTCAATCATGTTCTGCAAAGCAAAGAATCAAATTAACAATTTTCTTCTCTCCCGCTTTTTCTTAAGCTCTCTCTCTCTCCCTCTCTCTCTCTCTCTCTCTATCCACCTCTGTTATTCTCTCTTTGATTTGTTATTGGTTCCCCGACAAAAATATCGTGGACCGGTTAATTTACTCTTGCCCTTTCGTCCGTTCGTCTGTTTGCACTTTTCTCAATAACTACGCCTGTGATTTTTTTTTAAATATTGCACACACATTAAACATGGCATGTGTAAAAATAACAGAACGGATTTTCCCGAAAAACTCCGGTTGCCCCCTAGGGGTACCTTTCATGTTAAAAAAGTCTAAAATTGATGCTTTTGTGCTTATTAACAAATATTGATGCCTTCGATTTTTATAAAACTTTCTGAAAAGTTGTAACTAAGTGATTTCTATATAATTTTGTTCGTCTATATTTCGCGATAACTCTTGGGTGTGCTCCAGGGGCTCTTTTAGGGCTAATAAAAAACCCTCAGTTTTTGGGGGGACTATTTCATCATTTTTGTTACAAAATTTTCTGTATAGGACTATTTAGCAGTTTTGCATGGTGCTGAACTTAAATTGCAATATGTTAAGACCTTGGGCACTTAATGGGGCTGGGAGCAAATGATGGACTTAGTAATTTCTTTTTTGGCATGGCGCAGAATTCAAATTTACTTATGTGAAGGCCTAAAACTGCACTGTTTATTAATTTCCACCAGGGTTTGACCCACCGGGTTTTTTTTAGGCCAAATGAGATGCTAAATTCAGTTATTTTTTATGCCTCGTAAGCTGCATGATTCATTTGTTTAAGATATAACTAGCTTCAAACATAAAACAATTTTTACCAAAATGACAGGATACGGTATTACATTTTTTTTACATTTTCATCCCAAAACAGGGGCATTGCCACTTCGATGTAGGGGGCTACTATCAGGGACAACAGCTACAGGGGTGCTATGTGGGGAGTTGGGCAGCAAGAGGTCGGTTCACGTTACACTTGAACTTCGGCATGTCAGTACAATTGGGGAAGCCGGAACCCGGAAAGAAATTCCAAAGTCTAGCGGTTTTGGGGAAGAACTACTGGAGTATAAGGCTCTCTTACATCTATGGATCTCAACTATAAAGGGGTGGGACTTTGCTGATTGGGTTTGTCAGGGGTATTTGCGTCGAGGGGGTACAAGTGCTTGCAGTTTGTCGGAGCATTCACCGTTAAAGTACTTGTAGAACAGGCAGAGCGATGTTACATTTCGTCGATTGGACAGAGGCTGAAGTTTAGATGACAGTTCAGGACCTATTAGGTTGGCGACTCTTTTTTGAACCTTCTGTAGGAGTGAGAGAGGTTGTAAAGCCGTAAAATGCAGCAAGCATATTGAATAATTAATAAATATTTTCAGATATAAACAAAATGAAAGAAAGTGATTCGGTGTTAAATTTTACCGTTAAACAACTAAATCATATATTTTTACTTTAACCGCCATATTGCTTGGAGATGCATCACGCCGGGGTACCAGGACTATTTAGTGTCCCAATGAGCAAAGCTGAAATTAAGTAATTCAAACATATTTGTATTGGCAAAAGACAGCAATATTACACTATTTTCTTATGGACACCGCTTTAGACAAGGCATGAAACCACTTTATGTAAGGAGTAAAAACAAATGAAAGATGACTACAACATAGACAGTAGACTCCAATTGACTTTAGTCATAAAAAGACATTAAAACATTCACGAAAAACACTCATCTAACTGAAACCACTATCAATAATTATCCCTATTCTTTTTCTGTGCCTAAACCTAAAAATAGATTCCATTAACAAAGTTTCTAAATTTTTAGAATTACTCGTCTATGGAATTCTCTTTAGTTTGCTTGCTTTCAAGCTGACGACTATACGGTCGTCTCCAAGTGCAATGTAAACAAATTTTTGATGAACCGTCCTCTTAAGTAATCCAATTTACAAAATGCCCACTACTAACGATTACTACGCTATTATCCATTGACTACTGTACACGCATAAACTCTTATCCTCGAGTGGCCTCCGGTCCTTCATTAGTGGCAACTCCTATGTAAAAGAAAGACCAAAGCGATGGTTAGAATGGAAAACAGTGATCAGGATGAGAGTTCCACAAACTTGCGGTCCTTGAAAAGAAGCTACTGGAAGAGGAAGCTGTATAAAATGAGGTATTAAAACAATCAATTGATGGAGACTTCTTGATAAACGAGCTGACAGAAAAGGAGTAGGGGGTATGTCAGACTGCCATAATAATATTTGCTGAAAAGACTGAATCCAGCAAAATCACGTCTGTGAAAGAATAGTTGAAGGATGTTAGCCAGAATTTCAGGTGTGGTTTTGTCAAGAAATACATTAGGATAACTGCATTCCGGCCTCATTATCTGATAAGACTGCCTAAGATGATCCTTCAAAAATCATCCTAAACACAGAGAAGGTAAAGCCTGGGATGGCGAATAATAATAAATAGAAACACACGTCATCCGGGCAGCAAGTAACTAAATAAAATCATAACCTCGCACCTAACATTGTCGCTGACAGTGTCTAAGTTGTTAACGACGTGTAGTGTAAACATGGGTTCGAATCCAGTTTCTTCCGCCAAAACACTTTCATTAATCCCACTTTTGATCTTCTGTCTAAACTCATTGATCGAACTAAATATGAGAATCGTTTCAAAAAAATTTATTCAAAAAGAATTTAAAGAACTACGAAGATGAGAGTGTTACCGATAAAAAGATCGTTCTTTTGTTCTCCAGTATTTATCTTTCTCTATAGCCACCATTATGTTCGGTCTTGGATATGACCTTAAACTATATCTGATGGTGAGTCGCCAGCTTGCGGGCTCTGGGGAGTGTGGAGCCACCCTTTAATTGCCATTGCTACCACGTCATTTCCGCTGTATTGATTTGATATATATATATATATATATTTATATATATTTATATACTTATATATATAATGTAATACATATATATACATTCATATATATATATATATATATATATATATATATATATATATATATAAACTGCGTATCAAATAATTAAGGAGTTTACATTTTTTTTTAATATTAAAGCAGCGACTGAATGAACATCCATGAAACACTGAGAATGTGCTTACAAAATTTTTCAGCTATTCCAGTCAGAAAATAAAAGTATTCAAAGCAGTATTAGCGAAACTATATCAATAGTTCGGAATATATGTTGATTACAATGCGTCAAGTTATTAAGGAGGTTGAGAAAAAACATAATATAGTCATACTTGTTCATTGAAATAATTTAAAAACATTAAATGAACTAGGAAAAATGTTTAGAACATAATAACTACATAGCCATATCTACGTTGACATAATTAGTAGAGGATATGCTATCATTTTTCATGAATGACGTGTAGAAGATGCTGGTCAACCGAATTAGTCAAATTTGTGATTTCGTCAAGAGTTTTTCCTCTTGGAGAGCAGCCCATTCCTTATATTTTCTCGAAAATTGGTGCCAATTGCATAGAAGCGTTGCTTTATGATACTCTAAATGTTCTCTATTGGGTTAAACCCTGGTGAATTCGAAGCCACTCCATCTTCCGTAGCCCAGAGAACCCAAGTTGTTGTAAATACTATTTGCTTTTTTTATTTGCTACATGCAGGGGAGCATTATCCTACATAAATATAATGGTTCTTCTGAACGTCAACATTTTCTACTTCAGCCATGTTTCAAAGTGATCCTTCAGAAAATGTATGTAAACATTTGACGTCATTTTACACCTTCTTGGACTCTCCATGGGCAAACTAAAGTATCCCCGAAAATCCCAGCCCAAATCTGTACCCACCACCACTTTGTTTGCGCCTTAAATACTGATGTCAATGTCGTCAATCTAGGACCCATCCCTTGCTCCAGCCATGTGGGCAATCAAGAGTGACATGCACTTCATCCGTGAACGAAACTTTGGAAACATTCGTTTCCATGTTGTCCTCTGGCTATTCAAACCGGTTTTGTATGTGATGTTGGTTTAATAGAGGCTTTGTCACGGACTTTGCCACTTCTTTACGAAAGCGACATCGAGGACTTTTTGAGACATTCTCAAACCCGGCTTAGTCAGGGATTCTCGACTTGTCTGCCCAGGAATCTTAACAACTTCACGTTTTATTTGGAGTAGATAACGGCATGCAACAATAGGATTTACCTTTATTAGCTCTCCCACGTACCTTTGTAAGGTCTTTGAAGAAGTTCCTCATACTTTAATGCCACATTCGTATGATTTTCGATATTCGAGGGTAGTTTTAACTTATGCTTGTTGTTCTGTATTAGTATGCTTTTCAGAACTACTACCTTTACGATCCATTTTATTTACGAAACAATCTGCCTTGTTAATAATTTTACACCCCTCAAATACCGTTGATTCGGCAATTACGATGGCAAGTTGTTTACATTGCGCAGAATAGTACGAAAATTTCACATTACGCGCAGCTTAGCATTGCCAACGTTTCCAAAGATTTTGATACGAAACTACCGGTAATTTTAGCCCATTGACAACTTGACACTCAGTATATATATATATATATATATATATATATATATATATATATATATATATATATATATATATATATATTCCTTTCATTTATTTTAATCGTTTTCCTACTTTTTTTTCTCCCCGTAAATTGAATAAAACGCAATTTTAATCGCTTTTTCATTCTTTGTTTAAAAAATTCCCTCGATACAGCTTTGAGAAGTGAGCCTCGAAACACGCCAGCTGGCTCCCTTTTTCTGTTTTCTTCGCCTCCTGTCGCCCCTTTTCCCCCTTTTGGGAGAGACGAATTAAAGGAGTATATATATATATATATATATATATATATATATATATATATATATATATATATATATATGTATATATATATGACCATCCCTCTTGAAGAAGCCCGCATAAATCGGGCGAAACGTTGAGTATCCAGGTCCTTCCACCTCCATTTTATTTCATATCGTCGGATTTAATCCAGCTCAACAATCATATATATATATAGTCTAAAGGAGCTTTGAATTAATATATATATATATATATTGATATATGTGTATATATATTTATATATATGTATATATATTCATATGTATATATTTATATATATGTATATATATATATATAAAATTATATATAAATTTATAAATATATTTATATATATATACAGATAATTATACATAATTATATGCATATGCATATATATATACATACATATATATATATATATATATATATATATATATATATATATATATATATCCCAGTTGAGTGTTTAGGGACTTTTATTCTGAAGAATATGTATGTATATATATATATATATATATATATATATATATATATATATATATATAGAGAGAGAGAGAGAGAGAGAGAGAGAGAGAGAAAGACAGAGAAAGAATCATGTCCATATGCCAGAACGTTTTCCTTTAAAATTCTACGCATTTAAACAGAATGTACGAAATATGCCTAATACAATTTAGCGTAATACTGAAAGAAAACCAAGCACCTTATATGATAATACAAAAAAGAAGAATTTAGGTTCGTGTACATGCAATTTACTTTATGTTCATATAGACGCTGTCATTTCCGTGACTATTTATATTTAAGTTTAGAATCAATACACATTGGAATGATGGAAATACAGTTGAGTTTTTTCCAGGGCATGTTTATGCAAATGTTACCAACATCAAGTACTAAAGAACGATTATCATAATAAACCGTTATATATCGCGTTGAGTGGATATAACTATTTTACTGGAGAAATATGTCACCTCACATTCCTTTCTAATTTTCTTATCATCTTATTGAGCCTGAGGATACGGGAATCCTACCAAATGCCAGACATTACACCGTTATCTTTATATTTCAGCCAAGAGATCTTTTTAAATATTCTAACCGCCATTTTTAATAATAAATGTTTAAATCACTCTTGCACTTGTTCTACCTAGTGTAACATAGTTTGGTTCCGCCAAGAAAATGACGTGCTGAATCGACATTTTAAACTTATGATTTTCTTTTTCCTTTGACGTTCATGCCTGAACTATGGAGACATGTTTGCCGCAAGGTTAAAACATAACACATACGCCACTAGCAATTACGTTACGCATGCATATTTGTAATACCTTTGTTCGATCATCAACTGGCAAATTCCATTTTTTGAAAAAAATTTTCACAGTTTTGCACCGCTTTTCTCCAGCTAAACCCCAAATATAATGTTTAGCATGGATTAGAATACCCTATATATAAAGTTTCATTCTGTAGACCAAAAATAGCAGAAATGTTTGATTATGCAAATGTTTATACAAATATATATATATATATATATATATATATATATATATATATATACATATTTAAATAAGGGAGTAGTCACCAACAATGTGTATTTTTTAACATTATTTTATTATTCCGTGTCTTGGTTTTTCATTGAGAATTATGTTTTAGTCATTGTAATAATGTTTTTAAGTCATTTAAATCTTTTTTACGCGCGTTTCAGACTGTGATTCGTCCTCGTCAGAAATTATTTTCAAATGTGTTGGAGATGTAAAAACGGCGATTTTCGTAGTTAATTTGAAGTTTTTCCAAGGGGTGGAGGCTTGTAAGTGTGTATTATTCATTGGTATGCTCAATTTTTATTGCTCTTTTATTGGGCTTGTCCAGGGAGACGTTGACCTGGCTGAAGTCGCTATCTCTTTCTGCTAATGTTTTTTCTTTTCCTTTAGGGTGGTGTAGGGTGTGTGTGTGTATGTGTGTGTGTGTTTGTGTGTGTGTATGAGCGTGTGCGTGCGTGTGTGTTTGCTTTTATTGGTTTAGGAATGTGCATATTATTTTATAGTATATGGGGGTTATTTCCTTCCTTAGGAAGGCGGCTGTGGTCCGAGGTCGTTACTAATGTGTATGTGTGGGGAGGGGGGCTGGCTTTTCTGAAATAAGGGTAGGGGTGCTTTCATTCTATTTTGATATTTATTTTTTGTATTCTTGGATTTCAGTATTGTGATTTTTCGTTTTAGTCTTTTCGGGTATTCCTTATATTATGTTTGTTTAGAAAGAGGGGTGTATTTAAAATAGAGGATTTTTTTAATGTTTCTATTTATTTGTCTCCCCATGTGGGTATGGCCAGACCCAGGATCGGTTCCTAGTGTGGGGGAGATTTTGTTCCCCAGAGGGGGGCATTGGAGGGGGTATAGGTATGGGAGGGGGATGATAGAAGGGATGATAGTCATTTCAGTCATGAGATGGTTCTCCTCCACTGACTGAGGAGGGAACGAGGTGTTGGAACAGATATTATACTATGGTTCTAGGTGTCTCCTAGTGTTGTTGGTTTCGAGGTTAAGTAGGGTTGGTATTGTTCAGTGTGTTGTATTAGAGATAGGGGTGTTATGTCTGTGTGTGGTTGTATGCGCGCGCATGTGTGTGTTTTAATGTGTCGGTTCTGATTTATATGTGGGTGTGTATATGTGTATGGGTGTGCATGCGAGTGTACTTTGCATTTCATGTTTTTGTGTGATGGTATTAGGTTATCTTCAGTTCAGGAGTGAATCTTGTGATGAAGTTTTTTTCTTGTGTAAGTAAATAAAAATAATTGTCTGTTTGGAAGATTGACATTATTTTGAAGCTGTTTCCACTGCATGTGTGTACGCGTTTTGAAACATAGAGGTGTCTGTTATCTGCAATTTTGATGTTTCTCTTTTATGTAAGGTCACTCTATTGCTGAAATATTTGATGGCGCCTATGTAGGATTTGTTGCATGTTGTGCATCTTAGTGCATATGCTACATTTCTGGAGGTGCAATTTAGATCTTTTTTATTTTGAATGCTGGTGCTGAGTTTTTGAATGTGTATGTGTTACCTTCTATTATTATGTCACATACTCCACATCGCGGTTTGTTGAATTTTGTAACTCCTTTTGTAGTATGTGGGACGAGTTTTGAGGAAGTTAGGATGTGTTTTAAGTTTTTGGGTTGGCGTTTGCTTTTTATTATTTTTGTTGTTTTAAGTATGTTGTTTAGTTTATCGTTCTGATTGAGAAGGATAAGTTTTTTTGTTATCTGTGTGAATAGTTCCAGGTTGTTTGTGTTGTGTGTAGAGACGTATGCTAGAATTTGTTCTTTGTTGTGTTCTTTTAGGGTTCTTAGTTGGTCGATTGGAAATTTTTCGGCCAGTTCAATACCTTTCTGTATTAGTATTAGTGGGTATCCTCTTTTCCGCAGTGTTATTTGTAGTTCATTAAGTCTAATTGAACGGAGGTGTCTGTCTGTTACTATGGTGCAGACTCTACGTGCTGGGGAGTAGGGTATTGATTTTAGACAGTTTTTAGGATGGTGGCTTTTGAAGTGGAGGTATTGTCCAGTGTCTGGGGGTGTGTGGTAGATGTCTGTGATTATGTAGTTGTTTTTTATTATTACTAGGATGTCTAGGAAAGGTAGTTCTGTGGGGGCTTTGTTCTAGTGTGAAGTTTATTTTTGTGTGTAGATTTTGTAGCAAAGTGTGGAGTTCTTTGATATCCCCCCATGATGTTCTCCAGAGGATAAAGCAGTCGTCTAGGTATCTTTTCCAAGGTTTTATGAAGAGTGTTTTTATATTGTGCCCGTACTTTTGCTCTAATTTTTCATAAAGGGTCTCTTCTAGGAAGGAGAGTGTAAGGGTGGCATATGTCGGTGCCATTTTCGTACCCATTTCTGTGCCTAGTATTTGGATGTAGTTATCTTTATTGAATTGGAAGGAGTTGTTATTGAGGATTATGTCGATGCTATCAATCACGAATTGTTTATTGAATCTGGGGTGTAAAGTCTGTGTATGTTTGTCAATCCAATATTCGATAGCTTCTTTTCCTAGATTGTGTGGGATATTGCTATATAGGCTGCTAACATCGAATGTGGCTAGTATAGTCCCATCGTCTACTGTTTGTGGTAGGGAGCTAAGGAAGTGTGTGTTATCTCTTACAAAACTTCTGACTAGATTGGTGAAGGGATGTAATAGTATATCTATTACTTTGCTAAGTCTGCTTGTTGAGAATGATGGTCCTGCTACTATGGGTCTGAATGTGAGGTCGTTGGGGTTTGGGGTGCTTATGTATTCCGACTTTTGTATGTTGATGGCATGTCTTACCTGGTTAGAGTTGTGTATTTTGGGTAGCCCATAGAAGATGTTTGTTTTTGTTATGACGTTTGTAAGGAAGTATTTTTCTTTTTTAGTTAATGTACTATTGTATGTTGTGCAGAGTTTTGTTCTTTTAGATATGGTTGTGTCGTCTATGTTAGAGCTAATTGGTTTGTAATAATTTTCGTTCCCTAGTGATTCTGAAATTTTTGTTTTATAGTAGTTCTTATTCATTGTAACTACTGCACTTCCTTTGTCTGCGTCCTTTATAACTAAGTTGTTCTTGTGTTGGATTTTTTTAAGTGCTTGATTTTGTTTTCGTGTTAGATTACTGGTGGGATTTTCTTTTTTTTTGGGGGGGGGTTGAGGTTCCAGAGTGTTTCAAAGAAGGTATTTAGCTCTTTTGTGTTGTTATGTTTGTTGGGGAAGTATGTTGATTTGTTCTTCACTAGAGCCGTCTGTTGTGTTATCACTGTCGTTAGGTTTATCTATAAGTCTAAATTTGCGTTCAAATTCTTTGAGATCTTTCTTTAACTCTGCTCTGTTACTTCTGGGAGTTTGGCAGAGTTTGAGTTCCGTCTGCCCGCTTCCCTCCGGAATACAACTTGGATGTCTTCAAGTCCAATGTTAACAAATTCTTAATGAACCGCCCCCTTAATTAAACACTTCATCAAATCCCCACACTAACGTAATGTACTTGCAATAACCCTTATACTTGAGTGGCTTCCGGGCCTTGATAAGTGGTGATCACTGTGTAAAAAAAATACTTGAATTTCGTCCTTTGTAAGCGTCTCTGTAGATAAGTTGATGACTTTGGGTTTTTTCTTGTCTAGTCTGGTGTTGTCATTTTGTGAGGGATTCCTAAAAAATGATTGTGAGGGTCGTTAGTTTCGTTGATTCGGTTGGGAGGTTGGTTGTGTCGTTTTGTGGGGATGTATGGGTTATGATGGTACCTGGGGTATTCGGATTGGTTGTGTTTGCGTTTGTGGGGGGGTATTTTTGGGGTCGGTTTTGTACTGTGGGGTACTGGGGTGGGTGTTTTAAAGATTGTTTTGTGTTGGGTTGTATCTATAGGGGTGGTTTAGTTCCATTGCGTTGTTAGGTGGGGGTTGGTTAGTAGGGGGATTTTTGGTGGTTTGTGTGGGGGCGGTGGGGTAAGAGATAGTGGGTTCTTGGCTGAGTTGGGTGACGTGGTTGATAGTAACTATTTTCGTATTGTTGTGGAAGGTTGTATCTGAAAACGTCTGAAACGCGCGTAAAAACGATTTCAATGACTTAAAAACATTATTACAATGATCCAAACATAATTCTCAATGAAAAATAAGACACGGAATGATAAAATAATGGTAAAAAATACACATTGTTGGTGACTACTCCCTTATTTATTTTAGTATCCACCGCTGCCTTTCCTATCAGTTAATGGGCATGTATTTTATCGGACAAAGGATCTGTTTGAAAACTAGGTTAGTGTTTTTTTATTGTTAGTTTATATATAAATATATATATATATATATATATATATATATATATATATATGTGTGCGTACATACATATATGCACATATATATACATATATATATATATATATACATACATATATGTGTGATCGTTTATGTATATTCATGTTAATTTAATTTATTTATTTGTTTATTTTCTATCGTTTTTGTTAGTTTTAAAGAATATTTTGTATCGCTATCCTAGAGTAAGTTTGTTCACAAAATAAAATTTACTCCAGGATAGCGATATAGACATACCTTTGAGACTAAACGAAGTCATTGAGACACTGCCGACGAGTGTGTGAAGTCTTTTAGCATGAAAGATGAAAAATATGTTGCTATCTAAGCCTGCGTTTGTGACGTCATATGGTTGTTAGAGACAGTAATAAAAATAACTTTTGTGGGTTTTTTTTACATGCTGGTCACCACTTATCAAGGCCCGGAAGCCACTCAGGGATAAGGGAAATTGCAAGTACAGTACGTTAGTGTGGAGATTTAATGAAGTGTTCACTTAAGGGGGCGGTTCATCAGGAATTTGTTTATGTTTGACTTGAAGACATCAAAGTTGTAGTCAGGTGGGAAGCAGGCAGACGGAACAGA